>NW_026962330.1:0-76667 GCF_032445375.1 Bacillus rossius redtenbacheri
ATTTGCCTGCCTAATTAACTGCCTAATTGCCTGCCTAATTGCCTGCCCCTAATAAACTGCCTAATTGCCTGCCTAATTATCTTCCTAATTGCCTGCCTAATTGAATGCCCTATTTAAATACCTATTTGACTGCCTAATTAACACCCTAATTGCCTGCCTATTTAAATGCCTAATTGCCTGCTTAATTAAATGCCTAATTAAATGACTAATTGCCTGCCTAATTGCCTGACTAATTGTTTGCCTAATTAACTGCCTAATTGCCTACCTAATTAACTGCCTTATTGCTTGCCTAATTGCTTGCTTAACTAACTGCCTTATTGCCTGCCTAATTGCCTGCACAATTTCCTGCTTAATTATTGCCTAATTGCCTGTCTAATTAAATGGCTAATTGCCTGCCTAATTAACTGCCTAATTGCCTGCCTAATTAAATGCCTAATTGCCTGCCTAATGAACTGCTTAATTGCCTGCCTAATTGCCTGCCTAATTAAATGCTTAATGCCTGCCTAATTGCCTGCCTATTTGCCTTCCTAATTAACTGCCTCATTGTTGCTTAATTAATTTTCTAATTAACTGCCTAATTGCCTGCCTAATTGCCTGCCTTATTAAATGCCTAATTGTATGCCTAATTTTATGCATAATTGCATGCCTAATAACTGCCTAATTGCCTGCCTTATTAACTGCCTAATTGCCTGCCAAATTGCCTGCCTAATTGCCTGCATAATAACTACCTAATTAACTGCCTAATGGCCTGCATAATTGCTTGCCTAATTGCTTGCTTTATTAACTGCCTCATTGCCTGCCTAATTGCCTAATTAATTGCTTGCCTAATTGTCTGCCTAATTAACTGCCTAATTGCCTGCCTAATTGCTTGCCTAATTAACTGCCTAATTGCCTGCCTAATTTTCTGCCTAATGACCTGCCTAATTAACTTCCTAATTGCCTGCCTAATTAAATGCTTAATTGCCTGAAAATTTGCATGCCTAATTGCCTGCCTAATTGCTTGCCTAATTGCCTGCCTAATTAACTGCCTAATTGCCTGCCTAATTAACTGCCTAATTGTTTGCCTAATTAACTGCCTAATTGCCTGCTTAATTGCCTGCCTAATTGCCTGCCTAAGTAAATGCCTAATTTCCTGCCTTATTAACTGCCTAATTACCTGCCTAATTGCCTGCCTAAATGCCTGCTTAATTAATTGCCTAATTGCCTGCCTAACTGCCTTCCTAATTAACTGCCTAATTGCTTGCCTAAATAACTGCCTAATTGCCTGCCTAATTAACACCCTAATTGCCTGCCTATTTAAATATCTAATTGCCTGCTTAATTAAATGCCTAATTGACTGCCTAATTAATTGCCTAATTAACTGCCTAATTACCAGCCAAATTAGCTGCTTAATTGCTAGCCTAATTACATGCATAATTGCGTGCCTAATCAACTGCCTAATTGCCTGCCTAATTAACTGCCTAATTGCCTGCCTAATTGCCTGCCTAATTGCCTGCCTATTTGCCTGCTTAATTAATTGCCTAATTGCCTGCCTAATTGCTTGCATAATTAAATGCCTATTTGACTGCCTAATTAACACCCTAATTGCCTGCCTATTTAAATGCCTAATTGCCTGCTTAATTAAATGCCTTATTAAATGCCTAATTGCCTGCCTATTTGCCTGCCTAATTGCCTGCCTAATAAACTGCCTAATTGCCTGCCTTTTTGACTGCCTAATTGCCTCCCAAATTAACTGCCTAATTGCCTGCCTAATTAACAGCCTAATTGCCTGCCTAATTGCCTGCCTAATTGCTTGCCTTATTGCTTGCTTAACTAACTGCCTTATTGAATGCCTAATTGCCTGCATAATTTCCTGCTGAATTAAATGCCTGATTGCCAGCTTAATAAATTGCAAAATTGCCAGCCTAATGGCCTGCCTAATTGCCTGCCTATAACTGCCTAATTGCCTGCCTAATTAACTGCCTAATTGCCTGCCTATTTGCCTGCATAATTAAATGCCCAATTGCCTGCATAATTTCCTGCTTAATTAATTGCGTAAATGCCTGCTCAATTGCCTGCCTAATTAACTGCCTTATTGCCTGCCTAATTGCCTGCCTTATTGCCTGCCTAATTAACTGCCTAATTGCCTGCCTTATAAACTGCCTAATCGCCTGCCTAATTAACTGCCTAATTGCCTGCTTAATTGCCTGCCTAATTGCCTGCCTAATTAAATGCCTAATTGCCTGCCTAATTAACTGCCTAATTGCCTGCCTAATTGCCTGCTTAATTAATTGCCTAATTGCCTGCCTAATTAACTGTCTAATTGCCTGCCTAATTAAATGTCTAATTGCCTGTCATAATTAACTGCCTAATTGCCTGCCTAATTAAATGCCTAATTGCCTGCCTAATTAACTGCCTAATTAACTTCCTTATTACTTGCCAAATTAGCTGCTTAATTGCCTGCCTAATTGCCTGCATAATTGCCTGCCTAAATATCTGCTTAATTGCCTGCCTAATTAAATGCCTAATTGACTGCCTAATTAACACCCTAATTGCCTGCCTATTTAAATGCTTAATTGCCTGCTTAATTAAATGCCTAATTGACTGCCTAATTAATTGCCTAATTGCCTGCCTAATTAACTGTTAATTGCCTCCCTAATTAACTGCCTAATTGCCTGCCTAATTAAATGCCTAATTGCCTGCATAATTGCGTGCCTAATTAAATGCCTAATTGCCTGCCTAATTAACTGCCTAATTGCCTGCCTAATTGCCTGCCAAATTAACTGCCTAATTGCCTGCCTAATTGCCTGCCTAATTAAATGCCTAAATGCCTGCCTAATTGCCTGCATAATTGCATGCCTAATTAACTGCTAATTGCCTGCCTAATTAACTGCCTAATTACCTGCTTAATTTCCTGCCTAATTACCTGCCTAATTGCCTGCCTTATTAACTGCCTAATTGCCTGCTTAATTAACTGCTTAATTAAATGCCTAATTGACTGCCTAATTAACACCCTAATTGCCTGCCTATTTAAACGCCTAATTGCCTGTTAATTAAATGCCTAATTGCCTGCCTAATTAACTGCCTAATTGCCTGCCTTATTAACTGCCTAATTGCCTGCCACTTATCTGCCTAATGGCCTGCTTAATTAACTGCCTAATTGCCATTTTTACTTGCTTGCCTGCCTAATTGCCTGCCTAATTGCTTGCCTAATTGCTTGCTTACCTAACTGCCTTATTGCCTGCCTAATTGCCTGCTTAATTAATTGCCTAATTGCCTGCCTAATTAACTGCCTAATTTCCTCCCTAATTAACTGCCTAATTGCCTGCCTTATTGCCAGCCTAATTAAATGCCTAATTGCCTGCATAATTGCGTGCCTAATCAACTGCCTAATTTCCTGCCTAATTAACTGCCTAATTGACTGCCTAGTTGCCTGCCTCATTGCCTGCCTATTTGCCTGCCTAATTAAATGCCTAATTGCCTGCCTAATTAACTGCCTAATTAACTGCCTAATTGCCTGCCTAATTAAATGCCTAATTGCCTGCCTAATTAATTGCCTAATAAACTGCCTAATTACCTGCCAAATTAGCTGCTTAATTGCCTGCCTAATTGCCTGCATAATTGCCTGCCTAATTAACTGCCTAATGGCCTGACTAATTGCCTGCCCAATTGCCTGCTTAATTAATTGCCTAATTGCCTGCCAATTTGCCTGCCTAAATAAATGCCTAATTGACTGCCTAATTAACACCCGAATTTCCTGCATATTTAATTGCCTAATTGCCTGCCTAATTAAATGCCTAATTGCCTGCCTAATTGCCTGCCTAATTGCCTGCAATATTGCCTTCCTAATTAACTGCCTAATTGCCTGCCTAATAAACTGCCTAATTGCCTGCCTAATAATCTGCCTAATTGCCTGCCTAATTAACTGCCTTATTGCCTGCTTAATTGCCAGCCTAATTGCCTGCCTAATTAAATGCCTAATTGCCTGCCTAATTAACTGCCTAATTGCCTGCCTAATTAACTGCCTAATTGCCTGCCTAATAAAATGCCTAATTGCCTGCCTAATTAATTGCCTAATAAACTGCCTAATTACCTGCCAAATTAGCTGCTTAATTGCCTGCCTAATTGCCTGCATAATTGCCTGCCTAATTAACTGCCTAATGGCCTGACTAATTGCCTGCCCAATTGCCTGCTTAATTAATTGCCTAATTGCCTGCCTATTTGCCTGCCTAAATAAATGCCTAATTGACTGCCTAATTGCCTGCCATATTGCCTGCCTAATTAACTGCCTAATTGCCTGCCTAATAAACTGCCTATTTGCCTGCCTAATTAACTGCCTAATTGCCTGCCTAATTGCCTGCCTAATTGCCTGCCATATTGCCTGCCTAATTAAATGCCTAATTGCCTACCTAATTAACTGCCTTATTGCTTGCCTAATTGCTTGCTTAACTAACTGAGTTATTGCCTGCCTAATTGCCTGCATAATTTCCTGCTTATTTATTGCCTAATTGCCTGTCTAATTAAATGGCTAATTGCCTGCCTAATTAACTGCCTAATTACCTGCCTAATTGCCTGCATAATTACCTGCTTAATTAATTGCCTAATTGCCTGCCTAATTGCTTGCCTAATTAACTGCCTAATTGCCTGCCTAAGTAACTGCCTAATTGCCTGCCTAATTGCCTGCCTAATAAACTGCCTAATTCATTGCTTAATTAACTGCTTAATTAAATGCCTAATTGACTGCCTAATTAAAACCCTAATTGCCTGCCTATTTAAATACCTAATTGCCTGCCTATTTAAATGCCTAATTGCTTGCCTAATTACCTGCCAAATTAGCTGCTTAAGTGCCTGCTTAATTGCCTGCATAATTGCGTGCCTAATCAACTGCCTAAATGCCTGCCTAATTAACTGCCTAATTGCCTGCCTAATTGCCTGCTTAATTAATTGCCTAATTGCATGCCTAATTGCTTGCATAATAAATGCCTATTTGACTGCCTAATTAACACCCTAATTGCCTGCCTATTTAAATGCCTAATTGCCTGCCATATTGCCTTCCTAATTAACTGCCTAATTGCCTGCCTAATAAACTGCCTAATTGCCTGCCTAATAAACTGCCTAATTGCCTGCCTAATTAACTGCCTTATTGCCTGCTTAATTGCCAGCCTAATTGCCTGCCTAATTAAATGCCTAATTGCCTGCCTAATTAAGTGCCTAATTGCCTGCCTAATTAACTGCCTAATTGCCTGCCTAATAAAATGCCTAATTGCCTGCCTAATTAATTGCCTAATAAACTGCCTAATTACCTGCCAAATTAGCTGCTTAATTGCCTGCCTAATTGCCTGCATAATTGCCTGCCTAATTAACTGCCTAATGGCCTGACTAATTGCCTGCCCAATTGCCTGCTTAATTAATTGCCTAATTGCCTGCCTATTTGCCTGCCTAAATAAATGCCTAATTGACTGCCTAATTGCCTGCCATATTGCCTGCCTAATTAACTGCCTAATTGCCTGCCTAATAAACTGCCTAATTGCCTGCCTAATTGCCTGCCGAATTGCCTGCCTAATTGCCTGGATAATTGCCTGCCTAATTGCCTGCCTAATTAACTGCCTAATTGCCTGCCTAATTATCTGCCTAATTGCCTGCCTAATTGCTTGCCTAATTGCTTGCTTTATTAACTGCCTCATTGCCTGCCTAATTGCCTAATTTATTGCTTGCCTAATTGTCTGCCTAATTAACTGCCTAATTGCCTGCCTAATTGCTTGCCTAATTAACTGCCTAATTGCCTGCCTAATTTTCTGCCTAATTAACTTCCTAATTGCCTGCCTAATTAAAAGCTTAATTGCCTGAAAATTTGCCTGCCTAATTGCCTGTCTAATTGCTTGCCTAATTGCCTGCCTAATTAAATGCCTAATTGCCTGCCTAATTAACTGCCTAATGGTTTGCCTAATTAACTGCCTAATTGCCTGCTTAATTGCCTGCCTAATTGCCTGCCTAAATAAATGCCTAATTTCCTGCCTTATTAACTGCCTAATTACCTGCCTAATTGCCTGCCTAATTGCCTGCTTAATTTATTGCCTAATTGCCTGCCTAATTGCCTTCCTAATTAACTGCCTAATTGCCTGCCTAATTAAATGCCTAATTGCCTGCCTAATGAACTGCTTAATTGCCTGCCTAATTGCCTGCCTAATTAAATGCTTAATGCCTGCCTAATTGCCTGCCTATTTGCCTTCCTAATTAACTGCCTCATTGTTGCTTAATTAATTTTCTAATTAACTGCCTAATTGCCTGCCTAATTGCCTGCCTTATTAAATGCCTAATTGTATGCCTAATTTTATGCATAATTGCATGCCTAATAACTGCCTAATTGCCTGCCTTATTAACTGCCTAATTGCCTGCCAAATTGCCTGCCTAATTGCCTGCATAATAACTGCCTAATTAACTGCCTAATGGCCTGCATAATTGCTTGCCTAATTGCTTGCTTTATTAACTGCCTCATTGCCTGCCTAATTGCCTAATTAATTGCTTGCCTAATTGTCTGCCTAATTAACTGCCTAATTGCCTGCCTAATTGCTTGCCTAATTAACTGCCTAATTGCCTGCCTAATTTTCTGCCTAATGACCTGCCTAATTAACTTCCTAATTGCCTGCCTAATTAAATGCTTAATTGCCTGAAAATTTGCATGCCTAATTGCCTGCCTAATTGCTTGCCTAATTGCCTGCCTAATTAACTGCCTAATTGCCTGCCTAATTAACAGCCTAATTGTTTGCCTAATTAACTGCCTAATTGCCTGCTTAATTGCCTGCCTAATTGCCTGCCTAAGTAAATGCCTAATTTCCTGCCTTATTAACTGCCTAATTACCTGCCTAATTGCCTGCCTAAATGCCTGCTTAATTAATTGCCTAATTGCCTGCCTAACTGCCTTCCTAATTAACTGCCTAATTGCTTGCCTAAATAACTGCCTAATTGCCTGCCTAATTAACACCCTAATTTCCTGCCTATTTAAATATCTAATTGCCTGCTTAATTAAATGCCTAATTGACTGCCTAATTAATTGCCTAATTAACTGCCTAATTACCAGCCAAATTAGCTGCTTAATTGCTAGCCTAATTACATGCATAATTGCGTGCCTAATCAACTGCCTAATTGCCTGCCTAATTAACTGCCTAATTGCCTGCCTAATTGCCTGCCTAATTGCCTGCCTATTTGCCTGCTTAATTAATTGCCTAATTGCCTGCCTAATTGCTTGCATAATTAAATGCCTATTTGACTGCCTAATTAACACCCTAATTGCCTGCCTATTTAAATGCCTAATTGCCTGCTTAATTAAATGCCTTATTAAATGCCTAATTGCCTGCCTATTTGCCTGCCTAATTGCCTGCCTAATAAACTGCCTAATTGCCTGCCTTTTTGACTGCCTAATTGCCTCCCAAATTAACTGCCTAATTGCCTGCCTAATTAACAGCCTAATTGCCTGCCTAATTGCCTGCCTAATTGCTTGCCTTATTGCTTGCTTAACTAACTGCCTTATTGAATGCCTAATTGCCTGCATAATTTCCTGCTGAATTAAATGCCTGATTGCCAGCTTAATAAATTGCAAAATTGCCAGCCTAATGGCCTGCCTAATTGCCTGCCTATAACTGCCTAATTGCCTGCCTAATTAACTGCCTAATTGCCTGCCTATTTGCCTGCATAATTAAATGCCCAATTGCCTGCATAATTTCCTGCTTAATTAATTGCGTAAATGCCTGCTCAATTGCCTGCCTAATTAACTGCCTTATTGCCTGCCTAATTGCCTGCCTTATTGCCTGCCTAATTAACTGCCTAATTGCCTGCCTTATAAACTGCCTAATCGCCTGCCTAATTAACTGCCTAATTGCCTGCTTAATTGCCTGCCTAATTGCCTGCCTAATTAAATGCCTAATTGCCTGCCTAATTAACTGCCTAATTGCCTGCCTAATTGCCTGCTTAATTAATTGCCTAATTGCCTGCCTAATTAACTGTCTAATTGCCTGCCTAGTTAAATGTCTAATTGCCTGTCATAATTAACTGCCTAATTGCCTGCCTAATTAAATGCCTAATTGCCTGCCTAATTAACTGCCTAATTAACTTCCTTATTACTTGCCAAATTAGCTGCTTAATTGCCTGCCTAATTGCCTGCATAATTGCCTGCCTAAATATCTGCTTAATTGCCTGCCTAATTAAATGCCTAATTGACTGCCTAATTAACACCCTAATTGCCTGCCTATTTAAATGCTTAATTGTCTGCTTAATTAAATGCCTAATTGACTGCCTAATTAATTGCCTAATTGCCTGCCTAATTAACTGTTAATTGCCTCCCTAATTAACTGCCTAATTGCCTGCCTAATTAAATGCCTAATTGCCTGCATAATTGCGTGCCTAATTAAATGCCTAATTGCCTGCCTAATTAACTGCCTAATTGCCTGCCTAATTGCCTGCCAAATTAACTGCCTAATTGCCTGCCTAATTAAATGCCTAAATGCCTGCCTAATTGCCTGCATAATTGCATGCCTAATTAACTGCTAATTGCCTGCCTAATTAACTGCCTAATTACCTGCTTAATTTCCTGCCTAATTAACTGCCTAATTGCCTGCTTAATTAACTGCTTAATTAAATGCCTAATTGACTGCCTAATTAACACCCTAATTGCCTGCCTATTTAAACGCCTAATTGCCTGTTAATTAAATGCCTAATTGCCTGCCTAATTAACTGCCTAATTGCCTGCCTTATTAACTGCCTAATTGCCTGCCACTTATCTGCCTAATGGCCTGCTTAATTAACTGCCTAATTGCCATTTTTACTTGCTTGCCTGCCTAATTGCCTGCCTAATTGCTTGCCTAATTGCTTGCTTACCTAACTGCCTTATTGCCTGCCTAATTGCCTGCTTAATTAATTGCCTAATTGCCTGCCTAATTAACTGCCTAATTTCCTCCCTAATTAACTGCCTAATTGCCTGCCTTATTGCCAGCCTAATTAAATGCCTAATTGCCTGCATAATTGCGTGCCTAATCAACTGCCTAATTTCCTGCCTAATTAACTGCCTAATTGACTGCCTAGTTGCCTGCCTCATTGCCTGCCTATTTGCCTGCCTAATTAAATGCCTAATTGCCTGCCTAATTAACTGCCTAATAGCCTGCCTAATTAACTGCCTAATTGCCTGCCTAATTAAATGCCTAATTGCCTGCCTAATTAATTGCCTAATAAACTGCCTAATTACCTGCCAAATTAGCTGCTTAATTGCCTGCCTAATTGCCTGCATAATTGCCTGCCTAATTAACTGCCTAATGGCCTGACTAATTGCCTGCCCAATTGCCTGCTTAATTAATTGCCTAATTGCCTGCCAATTTGCCTGCCTAAATAAATGCCTATTTGACTGCCTAATTAACACCCGAATTTCCTGCATATTTAATTGCCTAATTGCCTGCCTAATTAAATGCCTAATTGCCTGCCTAATTGCCTGCCTAATTGCCTGCAATATTGCCTTCCTAATTAACTGCCTAATTGCCTGCCTAATAAACTGCCTAATTGCCTGCCTAATAATCTGCCTAATTGCCTGCCTAATTAACTGCCTTATTGCCTGCTTAATTGCCAGCCTAATTGCCTGCCTAATTAAATGCCTAATTGCCTGCCTAATTAACTGCCTAATTGCCTGCCTAATTAACTGCCTAATTGCCTGCCTAATAAAATGCCTAATTGCCTGCCTAATTAATTGCCTAATAAACTGCCTAATGGCCTGACTAATTGCCTGCCCAATTGCCTGCTTAATTAATTGCCTAATTGCCTGCCTATTTGCCTGCCTAAATAAATGCCTAATTGACTGCCTAATTGCCTGCCATATTGCCTGCCTAATTAACTGCCTAATTGCCTGCCTAATAAACTGCCTATTTGCCTGCCTAATTAACTGCCTAATTGCCTGCCTAATTGCCTGCCTAATTGCCTGCCATATTGCCTGCCTAATTAAATGCCTAATTGCCTACCTAATTAACTGCCTTATTGCTTGCCTAATTGCTTGCTTAACTAACTGAGTTATTGCCTGCCTAATTGCCTGCATAATTTCCTGCTTATTTATTGCCTAATTGCCTGTCTAATTAAATGGCTAATTGCCTGCCTAATTAACTGCCTAATTAGCTGCTTAAGTGCCTTCTTAATTGCCTGCATAATTGCGTGCCTAATCAACTGCCTAAATGCCTGCCTAATTAACTGCCTAATTGCCTGCCTAATTGCCTGCTTAATTAATTGCCTAATTGCATGCCTAATTGCTTGCATAATAAATGCCTATTTGACTGCCTAATTAACACCCTAATTGCCTGCCTATTTAAATGCCTAATTGCCTGCCATATTGCCTTCCTAATTAACTGCCTAATTGCCTGCCTAATAAACTGCCTAATTGCCTGCCTAATAAACTGCCTAATTGCCTGCCTAATTAACTGCCTTATTGCCTGCTTAATTGCCAGCCTAATTGCCTGCCTAATTAAATGCCTAATTGCCTGCCTAATTAAGTGCCTAATTGCCTGCCTAATTAACTGCCTAATTGCCTGCCTAATAAAATGCCTAATTGCCTGCCTAATTAATTGCCTAATAAACTGCCTAATTACCTGCCAAATTAGCTGCTTAATTGCCTGCCTAATTGCCTGCATAATTGCCTGCCTAATTATCTGCCTAATGGCCTGACTAATTGCCTGCCCAATTGCCTGCTTAATTAATTGCCTAATTGCCTGCCTATTTGCCTGCCTAAATAAATGCCTAATTGACTGCCTAATTGCCTGCCATATTGCCTGCCTAATTAACTGCCTAATTGCCTGCCTAATAAACTGCCTAATTGCCTGCCTAATTGCCTGCCTAATTGCCTGCCTAATTGCCTGGATAATTGCCTGCCTAATTGCCTGCCTAATTAACTGCCTAATTGCCTGCCTAATTATCTGCCTAATTGCCTGCCTAATTGCTTGCCTAATTGCTTGCTTTATTAACTGCCTCATTGCCTGCCTAATTGCCTAATTTATTGCTTGCCTAATTGTCTGCCTAATTAACTGCCTAATTGCCTGCCTAATTGCTTGCCTAATTAACTGCCTAATTGCCTGCCTAATTTTCTGCCTAATTAACTTCCTAATTGCCTGCCTAATTAAAAGCTTAATTGCCTGAAAATTTGCCTGCCTAATTGCCTGTCTAATTGCCTGCCTAATTGCTTGCCTAATTGCCTGCCTAATTAACTGCCTAATTGCCTGCCTAATTAACTGCCTAATTGTTTGCCTAATTAACTGCCTAATTGCCTGCTTAATTGCCTGCCTAATTGCCTGCCTAAATAAATGCCTCATTTCCTGCCTTATTAACTGCCTAATTACCTGCCTAATTGCCTGCCTAATTGCCTGCTTAATTTATTGCCTAATTGCCTGCCTAATTGCCTTCCTAATTAACTGCCTAATTGCCTGCCTAAGTAACTGCCTAATTGCCTGCCTAATTGCCTGCCTAATTAACTGCTTAATTCATTGCTTAATTAACTGCCTAATTAAATGCCTAATTGACTGCCTAATTAATACCCTAATTGCCTGCCTATTTAAATGCCTAACTGCCTGCTTAATTAAATGCCTAATTGACTGCCTAATTAATTGCCTAATTAACTGCCTAATTACCTGCCAAATTAGCTGCTTAATTGCCTGCCTAATTGCCTACATAATTGCGTGCCTTATCAACTGTCTAATTGCCTGCCTAATTAACTGCTTAATTGCCTGCCTTATTGCCTGCCTAATGAAATGCCTAATTGCCTGCCTATTTGCCTGCCTAATTGCCTGCCTAATTGCCTGCCTAATTGCCTGCCTAATTGCCTGCCATATTGCCTGCCTAATTAACTGCCTAATTGCCTGCCTAATAAACTGCCTAATTGCCTGCCTAATTAACTGCCTAATTGCCTGCTTAATTGCCTGCCTAATTGCCTGCCTAATTAAATGCCTAATTGCCTGCCTAATTAACTGCCTAATTGCCTGCCTAATTGCCTGCTTAATTAAATGCCTAATTGCCTGCCTATTTAACTGCCTTATTGCCTGCCTAATTAAATGCCTAATTAACTGTCTAATTAACTGCCTAATTGCCTGCCAAATTAAATGCTTAATTGCCTGCCTAATTAACTGCCTAATTACCTGCCAAATTAGCTGCTTAATTGCCTGCCTAATTAAATGCCTAATTGACTGCCTAATTAACACCCTAATTGCCTGCCTATTTAAATATCTAATTGCCTTCTTAATTAAATGCCTAATTGACTGCCTAATTAATTGCCTAATTAACTGCCTAATTACCAGCCTAATTAGCTGCTTAATTGCTAGCCTAATTGCATGCATAATTGCGTGCCTAATCAACTGCCTAATTGCCTGCCTCATTAACTGCCTAATTGCCTGCCTAATTGCCTGCCTAATACCCTGCCTATTTGCCTTCTTAATTAATTGCCTAATTGCTTGCCTTATTGCTTGCTTAACTAACTGCCTTATTGAATGCCTAATTGCCTGCATAATTTCCTGCTGAATTAATTGCCTGATTGCCAGCTTAATAAATTGCAAAATTGCCAGCCTAATGGCCTGCTTAATTAATTGCCTAATTGCCTGCCTAATTGCCTGCCTATAAATGCCTAATTGCCTGCCTAATTAACTGCCTAATTGCCTGCCTATTTGCCTGCATAATTAAATGCCCAATTGCCTGCATAATTTCCTGCTTAATTAATTGCGTAAATGCCTGCTCAATTGCCTGCCTAATTAACTGCCTAATTGCCTGCCTAATTGCCTGCTCAATTGCCTGCCTAATTAAATGCCTAATTGCCTGCCTAATTAACTGCCTAATTAACTTCCTTATTACTTGCCAAATTAGCTGCTTAATTGCCTGCCTAATTGCCTGCATAATTGCCTGCCTAAATAACTGCTTAATTGCCTGCCTAATTAAATGCCTAATTGACTGCCTAATAAACACCCTAATTGCCTGCCTATTTAAATGCTTAATTGCCTGCTTAATTAAATGCCTAATTGACTGCCTAATTAATTGCCTAATTGCCTGCCTAATTAACTGTTAATTGCCTCCCTAATTAACTGCCTAATTGCCTGCCTAATTAAATGCCTAATTGCCTGCATAATTGCTTGCCTAATTAAATGCCTAATTGCCTGCCTAATTAACTGCCTAATTGCCTGCCTAATTGCCTGCCAAATTAACTGCCTAATTGCCTGCCTAATTAAATGCCTAAATGCCTGCCTAATTGCCTGCATAATTGCATGCCTAATTAACTGCTAATTGCCTGCCTAATTAACTGCCTAATTACCTGCTTAATTTCCTGCCTAATTACCTGCCTAATTGCCTGCCTAATTAACTGCCTAATTGCCTGCTTAATTTCCTGCTTAATTAATTGCCTAATTGCCTGCTTAATTAATTGCCTAATTGCCTGCCTATTTGCCTGCCTAAATAAATGCCTAATTGACTGCCTAATTGCCTGCCATATTGCCTGCCTAATTAACTGCCTAATTGCCTGCCTAATAAACTGCCTATTTGCCTGCCTAATTAACTGCCTAATTGCCTGCCTAATTGCCTGCCTAATTGCCTGCCATATTGCCTGCCTAATTAAATGCCTAATTGCCTACCTAATTAACTGCCTTATTGCTTGCCTAATTGCTTGCTTAACTAACTGAGTTATTGCCTGCCTAATTGCCTGCATAATTTCCTGCTTATTTATTGCCTAATTGCCTGTCTAATTAAATGGCTAATTGCCTGCCTAATTAACTGCCTAATTACCTGCCTAATTGCCTGCATAATTACCTGCTTAATTAATTGCCTAATTGCCTGCCTAATTGCTTGCCTAATTAACTGCCTAATTGCCTGCCTAAGTAACTGCCTAATTGCCTGCCTAATTGCCTGCCTAATAAACTGCCTAATTCATTGCTTAATTAACTGCTTAATTAAATGCCTAATTGACTGCCTAATTAAAACCCTAATTGCCTGCCTATTTAAATACCTAATTGCCTGCCTATTTAAATGCCTAATTGCTTGCCTAATTACCTGCCAAATTAGCTGCTTAAGTGCCTTCTTAATTGCCTGCATAATTGCGTGCCTAATCAACTGCCTAAATGCCTGCCTAATTAACTGCCTAATTGCCTGCCTAATTGCCTGCTTAATTAATTGCCTAATTGCATGCCTAATTGCTTGCATAATAAATGCCTAATTGACTGCCTAATTAACACCCTAATTGCCTGCCTATTTAAATGCCTAATTGCCTGCCATATTGCCTTCCTAATTAACTGCCTAATTGCCTGCCTAATAAACTGCCTAATTGCCTGCCTAATAAACTGCCTAATTGCCTGCCTAATTAACTGCCTTATTGCCTGCTTAATTGCCAGCCTAATTGCCTGCCTAATTAAATGCCTAATTGCCTGCCTAATTAAGTGCCTAATTGCCTGCCTAATTAACTGCCTAATTGCCTGCCTAATAAAATGCCTAATTGCCTGCCTAATTAATTGCCTAATAAACTGCCTAATTACCTGCCAAATTAGCTGCTTAATTGCCTGCCTAATTGTCTGCATAATTGCCTGCCTAATTAACTGCCTAATGGCCTGACTAATTGCCTGCCCAATTGCCTGCTTAATTAATTGCCTAATTGCCTGCCTATTTGCCTGCCTAAATAAATGCCTAATTGACTGCCTAATTGCCTGCCATATTGCCTGCCTAATTAACTGCCTAATTGCCTGCCTAATAAACTGCCTAATTGCCTGCCTAATTGCCTGCCTAATTGCCTGCCTAATTGCCTGGATAATTGCCTGCCTAATTGCCTGCCTAATTAACTGCCTAATTGCCTGCCTAATTATCTGCCTAATTGCCTGCCTAATTGCTTGCCTAATTGCTTGCTTTATTAACTGCCTCATTGCCTGCCTAATTGCCTAATTTATTGCTTGCCTAATTGTCTGCCTAATTAACTGCCTAATTGCCTGCCTAATTGCTTGCCTAATTAACTGCCTAATTGCCTGCCTAATTTTCTGCCTAATTAACTTCCTAATTGCCTGCCTAATTAAAAGCTTAATTGCCTGAAAATTTGCCTGCCTAATTGCCTGTCTAATTGCCTGCCTAATTGCTTGCCTAATTGCCTGCCTAATTAACTGCCTAATTGCCTGCCTAATTAACTGCCTAATTGTTTGCCTAATTAACTGCCTAATTGCCTGCTTAATTGCCTGCCTAATTGCCTGCCTAAATAAATGCCTCATTTCCTGCCTTATTAACTGCCTAATTACCTGCCTAATTGCCTGCCTAATTGCCTGCTTAATTTATTGCCTAATTGCCTGCCTAATTGCCTTCCTAATTAACTGCCTAATTGCCTGCCTAAGTAACTGCCTAATTGCCTGCCTAATTGCCTGCCTAATTAACTGCTTAATTCATTGCTTAATTAACTGCCTAATTAAATGCCTAATTGACTGCCTAATTAATACCCTAATTGCCTGCCTATTTAAATGCCTAACTGCCTGCTTAATTAAATGCCTAATTGACTGCCTAATTAATTGCCTAATTAACTGCCTAATTACCTGCCAAATTAGCTGCTTAATTGCCTGCCTAATTGCCTACATAATTGCGTGCCTTATCAACTGTCTAATTGCCTGCCTAATTAACTGCTTAATTGCCTGCCTTATTGCCTGCCTAATGAAATGCCTAATTGCCTGCCTATTTGCCTGCCTAATTGCCTGCCTAATTGCCTGCCTAATTGCCTGCCTAATTGCCTGCCATATTGCCTGCCTAATTAACTGCCTAATTGCCTGCCTAATAAACTGCCTAATTGCCTGCCTAATTAACTGCCTAATTGCCTGCTAAATTGCCTGCCTAATTGCCTGCCTAATTAAATGCCTAATTGCCTGCCTAATTAACTGCCTAATTGCCTGCCTAATTGCCTGCTTAATTAAATGCCTAATTGCCTGCCTATTTAACTGCCTTATTGCCTGCCTAATTAAATGCCTAATTAACTGTCTAATTAACTGCCTAATTGCCTGCCAAATTAAATGCTTAATTGCCTGCCTAATTAACTGCCTAATTACCTGCCAAATTAGCTGCTTAATTGCCTGCCTAATTAAATGCCTAATTGACTGCCTAATTAACACCCTAATTGCCTGCCTATTTAAATATCTAATTGCCTTCTTAATTAAATGCCTAATTGACTGCCTAATTAATTTCCTAATTAACTGCCTAATTACCAGCCTAATTAGCTGCTTAATTGCTAGCCTAATTGCATGCATAATTGCGTGCCTAATCAACTGCCTAATTGCCTGCCTCATTAACTGCCTAATTGCCTGCCTAATTGCCTGCCTAATACCCTGCCTATTTGCCTTCTTAATTAATTGCCTAATTGCTTGCCTTATTGCTTGCTTAACTAACTGCCTTATTGAATGCCTAATTGCCTGCATAATTTCCTGCTGAATTAATTGCCTGATTGCCAGCTTAATAAATTGCAAAATTGCCAGCCTAATGGCCTGCTTAATTAATTGCCTAATTGCCTGCCTAATTGCCTGCCTATAAATGCCTAATTGCCTGCCTAATTAACTGCCTAATTGCCTGCCTATTTGCCTGCATAATTAAATGCCCAATTGCCTGCATAATTTCCTGCTTAATTAATTGCGTAAATGCCTGCTCAATTGCCTGCCTAATTAACTGCCTAATTGCCTGCCTAATTGCCTGCTCAATTGCCTGCCTAATTAAATGCCTAATTGCCTGCCTAATTAACTGCCTAATTAACTTCCTTATTACTTGCCAAATTAGCTGCTTAATTGCCTGCCTAATTGCCTGCATAATTGCCTGCCTAAATAACTGCTTAATTGCCTGCCTAATTAAATGCCTAATTGACTGCCTAATAAACACCCTAATTGCCTGCCTATTTAAATGCTTAATTGCCTGCTTAATTAAATGCCTAATTGACTGCCTAATTAATTGCCTAATTGCCTGCCTAATTAACTGTTAATTGCCTCCCTAATTAACTGCCTAATTGCCTGCCTAATTAAATGCCTAATTGCCTGCATAATTGCTTGCCTAATTAAATGCCTAATTGCCTGCCTAATTAACTGCCTAATTGCCTGCCTAATTGCCTGCCAAATTAACTGCCTAATTGCCTGCCTAATTAAATGCCTAAATGCCTGCCTAATTGCCTGCATAATTGCATGCCTAATTAACTGCTAATTGCCTGCCTAATTAACTGCCTAATTACCTGCTTAATTTCCTGCCTAATTACCTGCCTAATTGCCTGCCTAATTAACTGCCTAATTGCCTGCTTAATTTCCTGCTTAATTAATTGCCTAATTGCCTGCCTAATTAACTGCCTAATTGCCTCCCTAATTAACTGCCTAATTGCCTGCCTTATTGCCAGCCTAATTAAATGCCTACTTGCCTGCATAATTGCGTGCCTAATCAACTGCCTAATTTCCTGCCTAATTAACTGCCTAATTGACTGCCTAGTTGCCTGCCTCATTGCCTGCCTATTTGCCTGCCTAATTAAATGCCTAATTGCCTGCCTAATTAACTGCCTAATAGCCTGCCTAATTAACTGCCTAATTGCCTGCCTAATTAAATGCCTAATTGCCTGCCTAATTAATTGCCTAATAAACTGCCTAATTACCTGCCAAATTAGCTGCTTAATTGCCTGCCTAATTGCCTGCATAATTGCCTGCCTAATTAACTGCCTAATGGCCTGACTAATTGCCTGCCCAATTGCCTCCTTAATTAATTGCCTAATTGCCTGCCAATTTGCCTGCCTAAATAAATGCCTAATTGACTGCCTAATTAACACCCGAATTTCCTGCATATTTAATTGCCTAATTGCCTGCCTAATTAAATGCCTAATTGCCTGCCTAATTGCCTGCCTAATTGCCTGCAATATTGCCTTCCTAATTAACTGCCTAATTGCCTGCCTAATAAACTGCCTAATTGCCTGCCTAATAATCTGCCTAATTGCCTGCCTAATTAACTGCCATATTGCCTGCTTAATTGCCAGCCTAATTGCCTGCCTAATTAAATGCCTAATTGCCTGCCTAATTAACTGCCTAATTGCCTGCCTAATTAACTGCCTAATTGCCTGCCTAATAAAATGCCTAATTGCCTGCCTAATTAATTGCCTAATAAACTGCCTAATTACCTGCCAAATTAGCTGCTTAATTGCCTGCCTAATTGCCTGCATAATTGCCTGCCTAATTAACTGCCTAATGGCCTGACTAATTGCCTGCCCAATTGCCTGCTTAATTAATTGCCTAATTGCCTGCCTATTTGCCTGCCTAAATAAATGCCTAATTGACTGCCTAATTGCCTGCCATATTGCCTGCCTAATTACCTGCCTAATTGCCTGCCTAATAAACTGCCTATTTGCCTGCCTAATTAACTGCCTAATTGCCTGCCTAATTGCCTGCCTAATTGCCTGCCATATTGCCTGCCTAATTAACTGCCTAATTGCCTACCTAATTAACTGCCTTATTGCTTGCCTAATTGCTTGCTTAACTAACTGAGTTATTGCCTGCCTAATTGCCTGCATAATTTCCTGCTTAATTATTGCCTAATTGCCTGTCTAATTAAATGGCTAATTGCCTGCCTAATTAACTGTCTAATTACCTGCCTAATTGCCTGCATAATTACCTGCTTAATTAATTGCCTAATTGCCTGCCTAATTGCCTGCCTAATTAACTGCCTAATTGCCTGCCTAAGTAACTGCCTTATTGCCTGCCTAATTGCCTGCCTAATAAACTGCCTAATTCATTGCTTAATTAACTGCATAATTAAATGCCTAATTGACTGCCTAATTAACACCCTAATTGCCTGCCTATTTAAATACCTAATTGCCTGCCTATTTAAATGCCTAATTGCTTGCCTAATTACCTGCCAAATTAGCTGTTTAAGTGCCTGCTTAATTGCCTGCATAATTGCGTGCCTAATCAACTGCCTAAATGCCTGCCTAATTAACTGCCTAATTGCCTGCCTAATTGCCTGCTTAATTAATTGCCTAATTGCATGCCTAATTGCTTGCATAATAAATGCCTATTTGACTGCCTAATTAACACCCTAATTGCCTGCCTATTTAAATGCCTAATTGCCTGCCATATTGCCTTCCTAATTAACAGCCTAATTGCCTGCCTAATAAACTGCCTAATTGCCTGCCTAATAAACTGCCTAATTGCCTGCCTAATTAACTGCCTTATTGCCTGCTTAATTGCCAGCCTAATTGCCTGCCTAATTAAATGCCTAATTGCCTGCCTAATTAAGTGCCTAATTGCCTGCCTAATTAACTGCCTAATTGCCTGCCTAATAAAATGCCTAATTGCCTGCTTAATTGCCTGCCTAATTGCCTGCCTAAGTAAATGCCTAATTTCCTGCCTTATTAACTGCCTAATTACCTGCCTAATTGCCTGCCTAAATGCCTGCTTAATTAATTGCCTAATTGCCTGCCTAACTGCCTTCCTAATTAACTGCCTAATTGCTTGCCTAAATAACTGCCTAATTGCCTGCCTAATTAACACCCTAATTGCCTGTCTATTTAAATATCTAATTGCCTGCTTAATTAAATGCCTAATTGACTGCCTAATTAATTGCCTAATTAACTGCCTAATTACCAGCCAAATTAGCTGCTTAATTGCTAGCCTAATTACATGCATAATTGCGTGCCTAATCAACTGCCTAATTGCCTGCCTAATTAACTGCCTAATTGCCTGCCTAATTGCCTGCCTAATTGCCTGCCTATTTGCCTGCTTAATTAATTGCCTAATTGCCTGCCTAATTGCTTGCATAATTAAATGCCTATTTGACTGCCTAATTAACACCCTAATTGCCTGCCTATTTAAATGCCTAATTGCCTGCTTAATTAAATGCTTTATTAAATGCCTAATTGCCTGCCTATTTGCCTGCCTAATTGCCTGCCGAATAAACTGCCTAATTGCCTGCCTTTTTGACTGCCTAATTGCCTCCCAAATTAACTGCCTAATTGCCTGCCTAATTAACTGCCTAATTGCCTGCCTAATTGCCTGCCTAATTGCTTGCCTTATTGCTTGCTTAACTAACTGCCTTATTGAATGCCTAATTGCCTGCATAATTTCCTGCTGAATTAAATGCCTGATTGCCAGCTTAATAAATTGCTAAATTGCCAGCCTAATGGCCTGCCTAATTGCCTGCCTATAACTGCCTAATTGCCTGCCTAATTAACTGCCTAATTGCCTGCCTATTTGCCTGCATAATTAAATGCCCAATTGCCTGCATAATTTCCTGCTTAATTAATTGCGTAAATGCCTGCTCAATTGCCTGCCAAATTAACTGCCTAATTGCCTGCCTAATTGCCTGCCTTATTGCCTGCCTAATTAACTGCCTAATTGCCTGCCTTATAAACTGCCTAATCGCCTGCCTAATTAACTGCCTAATTGCCTGCTTAATTGCCTGCCTAATTGCCTGCCTAATTAAATGCCTAATTGCCTGCCTAATTAACTGCCTAATTGCCTGCCTAATTGCCTGCTTAATTAATTGCCTAATTGCCTGCCTAATTAACTGTCTAATTGCCTGCCTAATTAAATGTCTAATTGCCTGTCATAATTAACTGCCTAATTGCCTGCCTAATTAAATGCCTAATTGCCTGCCTAATTAACTGCCTAATTAACTTCCTTATTACTTGCCAAATTAGCTGCTTAATTGCCTGCCTAATTGCCTGCATAATTGCCTGCCTAAATAACTGCTTAATTGCCTGCCTAATTAAATGCCTAATTGACTGCCTAATTAACACCCTAATTGCCTGCCTATTTAAATGCTTAATTGCCTGCTTAATTAAATGCCTAATTGACTGCCTAATTAATTGCCTAATTGCCTGCCTAATTAACTGTTAATTGCCTCCCTAATTAACTGCCTAATTGCCTGCCTAATTAAATGCCTAATTGCCTGCATAATTGCGTGCCTAATTAAATGCCTAATTGCCTGCCTAATTAACTGCCTAATTGCCTGCCTAATTGCCTGCCAAATTAACTGCCTAATTGCCTGCCTAATTGCCTGCCTAATTAAATGCCTAAATGCCTGCCTAATTGCCTGCATAATTGCATGCCTAATTAACTGCTAATTGCCTGCCTAATTAACTGCCTAATTACCTGCTTAATTTCCTGCCTAATTACCTGCCTAATTGCCTGCCTAATTAACTGCCTAATTGCCTGCTTAATTAACTGCTTAATTAAATGCCTAATTGACTGCCTAATTAACACCCTAATTGCCTGCCTATTTAAACGCCTAATTGCCTGTTAATTAAATGCCTAATTGCCTGCCTAATTAACTGCCTAATTGCCTGCCTTATTAACTGCCTAATTGCCTGCCACTTATCTGCCTAATGGCCTGCTTAATTAACTGCCTAATTGCCATTTTTACTTGCTTGCCTGCCTAATTGCCTGCCTAATTGCTTGCCTAATTGCTTGCTTACCTAACTGCCTTATTGCCTGCCTAATTGCCTGCTTAATTAATTGCCTAATTGCCTGCCTAATTAACTGCCGAATTGCCTCCCTAATTAACTGTCTAATTGCCTGCCTTATTGCCAGCCTAATTAAATGCCTAATTGCCTGCATAATTGCGTGCCTAATCAACTGCCTAATTTCCTGCCTAATTAACTGCCTAATTGACTGCCTAGTTGCCTGCCTCATTGCCTGCCTATTTGCCTGCCTAATTAAATGCCTAATTGCCTGCCTAATTAACTGCCTAATAGCCTGCCTAATTAACTGCCTAATTGCCTGCCTAATTAAATGCCTAATTGCCTGCCTAATTAATTGCCTAATAAACTGCCTAATTACCTGCCAAATTAGCTGCTTAATTGCCTGCCTAATTGCCTGCATAATTGCCTGCCTTATTAACTGCCTAATGGCCTGACTAATTGCCTGCCCAATTGCCTGCTTAATTAATTGCCTAATTGCCTGCCAATTTGCCTGCCTAAATAAATGCCTAATTGACTGCCTAATTAACACCCGAATTTCCTGCATATTTAATTGCCTAATTGCCTGCCTAATTAAATGCCTAATTGCCTGCCTAATTGCCTGCCTAATTGCCTGCAATATTGCCTTCCTAATTAACTGCCTAATTGCCTGCCTAATAAACTGCCTAATTGCCTGCCTAATAATCTGCCTAATTGCCTGCCTAATTAACTGCCTCATTGCCTGCTTAATTGCCAGCCTAATTGCCTGCCTAATTAAATGCCTAATTGCCTGCCTAATTAACTGCCTAATTGCCTGCCTAATTAACTGCCTAATTGCCTGCCTAATAAAATGCCTAATTGCCTGCCTAATTAATTGCCTAATAAACTGCCTAATTACCTGCCAAATTAGCTGCTTAATTGCCTGCCTAATTGCCTGCATAATTGCCTGCCTAATTAACTGCCTAATGGCCTGACTAATTGCCTGCCCAATTGCCTGCTTAATTAATTGCCTAATTGCCTGCCTATTTGCCTGCCTAAATAAATGCCTAATTGACTGCCTAATTGCCTGCCATATTGCCTGCCTAATTAACTGCCTAATTGCCTGCCTAATAAACTGCCTATTTGCCTGCCTAATTAACTGCCTAATTGCCTGCCTAATTGCCTGCCTAATTGCCTGCCATATTGCCTGCCTAATTAACTGCCTAATTGCCTACCTAATTAACTGCCTTATTGCTTGCCTAATTGCTTGCTTAACTAACTGAGTTATTGCCTGCCTAATTGCCTGCATAATTTCCTGCTTAATTATTGCCTAATTGCCTGTCTAATTAAATGGCTAATTGCCTGCCTAATTAACTGCCTAATTACCTGCCTAATTGCCTGCATAATTACCTGCTTAATTAATTGCCTAATTGCCTGCCTAATTGCCTGCCTAATAAACTGCCTAATTGCCTGCCTAAGTAACTGCCTAATTGCCTGCCTAATTGCCTGCCTAATAAACTGCCTAATTCATTGCTTAATTAACTGCTTAATTAAATGCCTAATTGACTGCCTAATTAACACCCTAATTGCCTGCCTATTTAAATACCTAATTGCCTGCCTATTTAAATGCCTAATTGCTTGCCTAATTACCTGCCAAATTAGCTGCTTAATTGCCTGCATAATTGCGTGCCTAATCAACTGCCTAAATGTCTGCCTAATTAACTGCCTAATTGCCTGCCTAATTGCCTGCTTAATTAATTGCCTAATTGCATGCCTAATTGCTTGCATAATAAATGCCTATTTGACTGCCTAATTAACACCCTAATTGCCTGCCTATTTAAATGCCTAATTGCCTGCCATATTGCCTTCCTAATTAACTGCCTAATTGCCTGCCTAATAAACTGCCTAATTGCCTGCCTAATAAACTGCCTAATTGCCTGCCTAATAAACTGCCTAATTGCCTGCCTAATTAACTGCCTTATTGCCTGCTTAATTGCCAGCCTAATTGCCTGCCTAATTAAATGCCTAATTGCCTGCCTAATTAAGTGCCTAATTGCCTGCCTAATTAACTGCCTAATTGCCTGCCTAATAAAATGCCTAATTGCCTGCCTAATTAATTGCCTAATAAACTGCCTAATTACCTGCCAAATTAGCTGCTTAATTGCCTGCCTAATTGCCTGCATAATTGCCTGCCTAATTAACTGCCTAATGGCCTGACTAATTGCCTGCCCAATTGCCTGCTTAATTAATTGCCTAATTGCCTGCCTATTTGCCTGCCTAAATAAATGCCTAATTGACTGCCTAATTGCCTGCCATATTGCCTGCCTAATTAACTGCCTAATTGCCTGCCTAATAAACTGCCTAATTGCCTGCCTAATTGCCTGCCTAATTGCCTGCCTAATTGCCTGGATAATTGCCTGCCTAATTGCCTGCCTAATTAACTGCCTAATTGCCTGCCTAATTATCTGCCTAATTGCTTGCCTAATTGCTTGCTTTATTAACTGCCTCATTGCCTGCCTAATTGCCTAATTTATTGCTTGCCTAATTGTCTGCCTAATTAACTGCCTAATTGCCTGCCTAATTGCTTGCCTAATTAACTGCCTAATTGCCTGCCTAATTTTCTGCCTAATGGCCTGCCTAATTAACTTCCTAATTGCCTGCCTAATTAAATGCTTAATTGCCTGAAAATTTGCCTGCCTAATTGCCTGTCTAATTGCCTGCCTAATTGCTTGCCTAATTGCCTGCCTAATTAACTGCCTAATTGCCTGCCTAATTAACTGCCTAATTGTTTGCCTAATTAACTGCCTAATTGCCTGCTTAATTGCCTGCCTAATTGCCTGCCTAAATAAATGCCTAATTTCCTGCCTTATTAACTGCCTAATTGCCTGCCTAATTGCCTGCTTAATTTATTGCCTAATTGCTTGCCTAATTGCCTTCCTAATTAACTGCCTAATTGCCTGCCTAAGTAACTGCCTAATTGCCTGCCTAATTGCCTGCCTAATTAACTGCTTAATTCATTGCTTAATTAACTGCCTAATTAAATGCCTAATTGACTGCCTAATTAATACCCTAATTGCCTGCCTATTTAAATGCCTAACTGCCTGCTAAATTAAATGCCTAATTGACTGCCTAATTAATTGCTTAATCAACTGCCTAATTACCTGCCAAATTAGCTGCTTAATTGCCTGCCTAATTGCCTGCATAATTGCGTGCCTTATCAACTGCCTAATTGCCTGCCTAATTAACTGCTTAATTGCCTGCCTTATTGCCTGCCTAATGAAATGCCTAATTGCCTGCCTAATTGCCTGCCTAATTGCCTGCCATATTGCCTGCCTAATTAACTGCCTAATTGCCTGCCAAATAAACTGCCTAATTGCCTGCCTAATTAACTGCCTAATTGCCTGCTTAATTGCCTGCCTAATTGCCTGCCTAATTAAATGCCTAATTGCCTGCCTAATTAACTGCCTAATTGCCTGTCTAATTGCCTGCTTAATTAAATGCCTAATTGCCTGCCTATTTAACTGCCTTATTGCCTGCCTAATTAAATGCCTAATTAACTGTCTAATTAACTGCCTAATTGCCTGCCAAATTAAATGCCTAATTGCCTGCCTAATTAACTGCCTAATTACCTGCCAAATTAGCTGCTTAATTGCCTGCCTAATTAAATGCCTAATTGACTGTCTAATTAACACCCTAATTGCCTGCCTATTTAAATATCTAATTGCCTTCTTAATTAAATGCCTAATTGACTGCCTAATTAATTGCCTAATTAACTGCCTAATTACCAGCCAAATTAGCTGCTTAATTGCTAGCCTAATTGCATGCATAATTGCGTGCCTAATCAACTGCCTAATTGCCTGCCTAATTAACTGCCTAATTGCCTGCCTAATTGCCTGCCTAATACCCTGCCTATTTGCCTTCTTAATTAATTGCCTAATTGCTTGCCTTATTGCTTGCTTAACTAACTGCCTTATTGATTGCCTAATTACCTGCATAATTTCCTGCTGAATTAATTGCCTGATTGCCAGCTTAATAAATTGCAAAATTGCCAGCCTAATGGCCTGCTTAATTAATTGCCTAATTGCCTGCCTAATTGCCTGCCTATAACTGCCTAATTGCCTGCCTAATTAACTGCCTAATTGCCTGCCTATTTGCCTGCATAATTAAATGCCCAATTGCCTGCATAATTTCCTGCTTAATTAATTGCGTAAATGCCTGCTCAATTGCCTGCCTAATTAACTGCCTAATTGCCTGCCTAATTGCCTGCTCAATTGCCTGCCTAATTAAATGCCTAATTGCCTGCCTAATTAACTGCCTAATTAACTTCCTTATTACTTGCCAAATTAGCTGCTTAATTGCCTGCCTAATTGCCTGCATAATTGCCTGCCTAAATAACTGCTTAATTGCCTGCCTAATTAAATGCCTAATTGACTGCCTAATTAACACCCTAATTGCCTGCCTATTTAAATGCTTAATTGCCTGCTTAATTAAATGCCTAATTGACTGCCTAATTAATTGCCTAATTGCCTGCCTAATTAACTGTTAATTGCCTCCCTAATTAACTGCCTAATTGCC
Source organism: Bacillus rossius redtenbacheri (assembly GCF_032445375.1). Lineage (NCBI taxonomy): Eukaryota > Metazoa > Arthropoda > Insecta > Phasmatodea > Bacillidae > Bacillus > Bacillus rossius. The sequence continues at coordinate 25,949 of NW_026962330.1, forward strand.
TGCCTAATTAAATGCATAATTGCCTGCATAATTGCGTGCCTTATTAAATGCCTAATTGCCTGCCTAATTAACTGCCTAATTGCCTGCCTAATTGCCTGCCAAATTAACTGCCTAATTGCCTGCCTAATTGCCTGCCTAATTAAATGCCTAAATGCCTGCCTAATTGCCTGCATAATTGCATGCCTAATTAACTGCTAATTGCCTGCCTAATTAACTGCCTAATTACCTGCTTAATTTCCTGCCTAATTACCTGCCTAATTGCCTGCCTAATTAACTGCCTAATTGCCTGCTTAATTAACTGCTTAATTAAATGCCTAATTGACTGCCTAATTAACACCCTTATTGCCTGCCTATTTAAACGCCTAATTGCCTGCCTAATTAACTGCCTAATTGCCTGCCTTATTAACTGCCTAATTGCCTGCCACTTATCTGCCTAATGGCCTGCTTAATTAACTGCCTAATTGCCATTTTTACTTGCTTGCCTGCCTAATTGCCTGCCTAATTGCTTGCTTACCTAACTGCCTTATTGCCTGCCTAATTGCCTGCATAATTTCCTGCTTAATTAATTGCCTAATTGCCTGCCTAATTAAATGCCTAATTGCCTCCCTAATTAACTGCCTAATTGCCTGCCTTATTGCCAGCCTAATTAAATGCCTAATTGCCTGCATAATTGCGTGCCTAATCAACTGCCTAATTTCCTGCCTAATTAACTGCCTAATTGACTGCCTAGTTGCCTGCCTAATTGACTGCCTAGTTGCCTGCCTCATTGCCTGCCTATTTGCCTGCCTAATTAAATGCCTAATTGCCTGCCTAATTAACTGCCTAATAGCCTGCCTAATTAACTGCCTAATTGCCTGCCTAATTAATTGCCTAATAAACTGCCTAATTACCTGCCAAATTAGCTGCTTAATTGCCTGCCTAATTGCCTGCATAATTGCCTGCCTAATTAACTGCCTAATGGCCTGACTAATTGCCTGCCCAATTGCCTGCTTAATTAATTGCCTAATTGCCTGCCAATTTGCCTGCCTAAATAAATGCCTAATTGACTGCCTAATTAACACCCGAATTTCCTGCATATTTAATTGCCTAATTGCCTGCCTAATTAAATGCCTAATTGCCTGCCTAATTGCCTGCCTAATTGCCTGCAATATTGCCTTCCTAATTAACTGCCTAATTGCCTGCCTAATAAACTGCCTAATTGCCTGCCTAATAATCTGCCTAATTGCCTGCCTAATTAACTGCCTTATTGCCTGCTTAATTGCCAGCCTAATTGCCTGCCTAATTAAATGCCTAATTGCCTGCCTAATTAACTGCCTAATTGCCTGCCTAATTAACTGCCTAATTGCCTGCCTAATAAAATGCCTAATTAATTGCCTAATAAACTGCCTAATTACCTGCCAAATTAGCTTCTTAATTGCCTGCCTAATTGCCTGCATAATTGCCTGCCTAATTAACTGCCTAATGGCCTGACTAATTGCCTGCCCAATTGCCTGCTTAATTAAATGCCTAATTGCCTGCCTATTTGCCTGCCTAAATAAATGCCTAATTGACTGCCTAATTGCCTGCCATATTGCCTGCCTAATTAACTGCCTAATTGCCTGCCTAATAAACTGCCTATTTGCCTGCCTAATTAACTGCCTAATTACCTGCCTAATTGCCTGCCTAATTGCCTGCCATATTGCCTGCCTAATTAACTGCCTAATTGCCTACCTAATTAACTGCCTTATTGCTTGCCTAATTGCTTGCTTAACTAACTGAGTTATTGCCTGCCTAATTGCCTGCATAATTTCCTGCTTAATTATTGCCTAATTGCCTGTCTAATTAAATGGCTAATTGCCTGCCTAATTAACTGCCTAATTACCTGCCTAATTGCCTGCATAATTACCTGCTTAATTAATTGCCTAATTGCCTGCCTAATTGCCTGCCTAATTAACTGCCTAATTGCCTGCCTAAGTAACTGCCTAATTGCCTGCCTAATTGCCTGCCTAATAAACTGCCTAATTCATTGCTTAATTAACTGCTTAATTAAATGCCTAATTGACTGCCTAATTAACACCCTAATTGCCTGCCTATTTAAATACCTAATTGCCTGCCTATTTAAATGCCTAATTGCTTGCCTAATTACCTGCCAAATTAGCTGCTTAAGTGCCTGCTTAATTGCCTGCATAATTGCGTGCCTAATCAACTGATTAAATGCCTGCCTAATTAACTGCCTAATTGCCTGCCTAATTGCCTGCTTAATTAATTGCCTAATTGCATGCCTAATTGCTTGCATAATAAATGCCTATTTGACTGCCTAATTAACACCCTAATTGCCTGCCTATTTAAATGCCTAATTGCCTGCCATATTGCCTTCCTAATTAAATGCCTAATTGCCTGCCTATTTGCCTGCCTAATTAACTGCCTAATTGCCTGCCTAATTGCCTGCCTAATTGCCTGACATATTGCCTGCCTAATTAACTGCCTAATTGCCTGCCTAATGAACTGCCTAATTGCCTGTTTAATTAACTGCCTTATTGCCTGCTTAATTGCCAGCCTAATTGCCTGCCTAATTAAATGCCTAATTGCCTGCCTAATTAACTGCCTAATTGCCTGCTTAATTAACTGCCTAATTGCCTGCTTAATTTATTGCCTAATTGCCTGCCTAATTAACTGCCTAATTGCCTGCCTAATTATCTGCCTAATTTCCTGTCTAATTAACTGCCTAGTTGCCTGCCTAATTAAATGCCTAATTGCCTGCCTAATTAACTGCCTAATTAACTGCCTAATTACCTGCCAAATTAGCTGCTTTATTGCCTGCATTATTGCCTGCATAATTGCCTGCCTAATTAACTGCCTAATTGCCTGCCTAATTAACTGCCTAATTGCCTGCCTAAGTGCCTGCCTAATTAAATGCCTAATTGACTGCCTAATTAACACCCTAATTGCCTGCCTATTTAAATGCCTAATTGCCTGCTTAATTAAATGCCTAATTAAATTCTTAATTGCCTGCCTAATTGCCTGCCTAATTGCCTGCCTAATTAACTGCCTATATGCCTGCCTAATTGCCTCCCAAATTAACTGCCCAATTGCCTGCCTAATTGCCTGCTTAATTAACTGCCTAATTTCCTGCCTAATTAACTGCCTAATTGCCTGCCTAATTATGTGCCTAATTGCCTGCCTAATTAAATGTCTAATTGCCTGCCTAATTAATTGCCTAATAAACTGCCTAATTACCTGCCAAATTAGCTGCTTAATTGCCTGCCTAATTGCCTGCATAATTGCCTGCCTAATTAACTGCCTAATGGCCTGACTAATTGCCTGCCCAATTGCCTGCTTAATTAATTGCCTAATTGCCTGCCTATTTGCCTGCCTAAATAAATGCCTAATTGACTGCCTAATTAACACCCGAATTTCCTGCATATTTAATTGCCTAATTGCCTGCTTAATTAAATGCCTAATTGCCTGCCTAATTAAATGCCTAATTGCCTGCCTAATTGCCTGCCTAAATAAATGCTTTATGCCTGCCTAATTGCCTGCCTATTTGCCTGCCTAATTAACTGCCTAATTGCCTGCTTAATAATTTGCCTAATTGCCTGCCTAATTGCCTGCCTAAATAACTGCCTACTTGCCTGCCTAATTAACTGCCTAATTGCCAGCCTTAATGCCTGTCTAATTAACTGTTTAATTGCCTGCCTAATTAAATGCCTAATTACCTGCCTAATTAACTGCCTAATTAACTGCCTAATTACCTGATTAATTGCCTGCCTAATTGCCTGCATAATTGCCTGCCTAATTAACTGCCTAATATACTGCCTAATTGCCTGCCTAATTGCCTGCTTAATCAATTGCCTGCCTAATTGCCTGCCTAATTAAATGCTGATTTGACTGCCTAATTAACACCCTAATTGCCTGCCTATTTAAATGCCTAATTGCCTGCTTAACTAAATGCCTAATTAAATGACTTATTGCCTGCCTAATTGCCTGACTAATTGCCTGCCTAATTAACTGCCTAATTGCCTACCTAATTAACTGCCTTATTGCTTGCCTAATTGCTTGCTTAACTAACTGCCTTATTGCCTGCCTAATTGCCTGCATAATTTCCTGCTTAATTATTGCCTAATTGCCTGCCTAATTAAATGCCTAATTGCCTGCCTAATAACCTGCCTAATTACCTGCCTATATGCCTGCATAATTACCTGCTTAATTAATTGCCTAATTGCCTGCCTAATTGCCTGCCTAATTAACTGCCTAATTGCCTGCCTAATTGCCTGCCTAATAAACTGCCTAATTCATTGCTTAATTAACCGCCTAATTAAATGCCTAATTGCCTGCCTAATTACCTGCCAAATTAGCTGCTTAAGTGCCTGGCAAATTGCCTGCATAATTGCATGCCTAATCAACTGCCTAATTGCCTGCCTAATTAACTGCCTAATTGCCTCCCTAATTGCTTGCATAATTAAATGCCTATTTGACTGCCTAATTAACACCCTAATTGCCTGCCTATTTAAATGCCTGCCTAATTGCCTGCCTAATTCACTGCCTAATTGCCTGCCTTATTAAATGCCTGCCTAATTGCCTGCTTAATTAATTGCATAATTTCCAGCCTAATTGCCTGCCAAATTGCCTGCTTAATTAATTGCCTTATTACCTGCCTAATTTTCTGCTTAATTATTTGCCTAATTATCTGCTTAATGGCCTGCCTAATTAACTTTGTAATTGCCTGCCTAATTGCCTGCCTAATTAAATGCCTAATTGCCTGCCTATTTGCCTGCCTAATTAACTGCCTAATTGCCTGCCTAATTGCCTGCCTATTAAACTGCCTAATTGCCTGCCTAATTATCTTCCTAATTGCCTGCCTAATTGAATGCCCTATTTAAATACCTATTTGACTGCCTAATTAACACCCTAATTGCCTGCCTATTAAAATGCCTAATTGCCTGCTTAATTAAATGCCTAATTAAATGACTAATTGCCTGCCTAATTGCCTAACTAATTGTTTGCCTAATTAACTGCCTAATTGCCTACCTAATTAACTGCCTTATTGCTTGCCTAATTGCTTGCTTAACTAACTGCCTTATTGCCTGCCTAATTGCCTGCATAATTTCCTGCTTAATTATTGCCTAATTGCCTGCCTAATTAAATGCCTAATTGCCTGCCTAATAACCTGCCTAATTACCTGCACATATGCCTGCATAATTACCTGCTTAATTAATTGCCTAATTGCCTGCCTAATTGCCTGCCTAATTAACTGCCTAATGCCTGCCTAATTGCCTGCCTAATTGCCTGCCTAATTAAATGCTTAATGCCTGCCTAATTGCCTGCCTATTTGCCTTCCTAATTAACTGCCTCATTGTTGCTTAATTAATTTTCTAATTAACTGCCTAATTGCCTGCCTAATTGCCTGCCTTATTAAATGCCTAATTGTATGCCTAATTTCATGCATAATTGCATGCTTAAATAAATGCCTAATTAAATGACTAATTGCCTGCCTAATTGCCTGACTAATTGTTTGCCTAATTAACTGCCTAATTGCCTACCTAATTAACTGCCTTATTGCTTGCCTAATTGCTTGCTTAACTAACTGCCTTATTGCCTGCCTAATTGCCTGCATAATTTCCTGCTTAATTATTGCCTAATTGCCTGTCTAATTAAATGGCTAATTGCCTGCCTAATTAACTGCCTAATTACCTGCCTAATTGCCTGCATAATTACCTGCTTAATTAATTGCCTAATTGCCTGCCTAATTGCCTGCCTAATAAACTGCCTAATTCATTGCTTAATTAACTGCTTAATTAAATGCCTAATTGACTGCCTAATTAACACCCTAATTGCCTGCCTATTTAAATACCTAATTGCCTGCCTATTTAAATGCCTAATTGCCTGCCTAATTACCTGCCAAATTAGCTGCTTAAGTGCCTGCCTAATTGCCTGCATAATTGCGTGCCTAATCAACTGCCTAATTGCCTGCCTAATTAACTGCCTAATTGCCTGCCTAATTGCCTGCCTAATTGCCTGCCTAATTAATTGCCTAATTGCCTGCCTAATTGCTTGCATAATAAATGCCTATTTGACTGCCTAATTAACACCCTAATTGCCTGCATATTTAAATGCCTAATTGCCTGCTTAATTAAATGCCTAATTAAATGCCTAATTGCCTGCCTAATAAACTGCCTAATAGCCTGCCTTATTATCTGCCTAATTGCCTGCCTAATTGCCTGCCTAATTGCTTGCTTAATTAACTGCCTCATTGACTGCCTAATTGCCTAATTAATTGCTTGCCTAATTGCGTGCCTAATTAAATGCCTAATTGCCTGCCTAATTGCTTGCCTAATTAACTGCCTAATTGCCTGCCTAATTATCTGCCTAATGGCCTGCCTAATTAACTTCCTAATTGCCTGCCTAATTAAATGCCTAATTAAATGCCTAATTGCCTGCCTAATGAACTGCTTAATTGCCTGCCTAATTGCCTGCCTAATTAAATGCTTAATGCCTGCCTAATTGCCTGCCTATTTGCCTTCCTAATTAACTGCCTCATTGTTGCTTAATTAATTTTCTAATTAACTGCCTAATTGCCTGCCTAATTGCCTGCCTTATTAAATGCCTAATTGTATGCCTAATTTTATGCATAATTGCATGCCTAATAACTGCCTAATTGCCTGGCTTATTAACTGCCTAATTGCCTGCCTAATTGCCTGCCTAATTGCCTGCATTATAACTGCTTAATTAACTGCCTAATGGCCTGCATAATTGCTTGCCTAATTGCTTGCTTTATTAACTGCCTCATTGCCTGCCTAATTGCCTAATTAATTGCTTGCCTAATTGTCTGCCTAATTGCCTGCCTAATTGCTTGCCTAATTAACTGCCTAATTGCCTGCCTAATTTTCTGCCTAATGGCCTGTCTAATTAACTTCCTAATTGCCTGCCTAATTAAATGCTTAATTGCCTGAAAATTTGCATGCCTAATTGCCTGTCTAATTGCCTGCCTAATTGCTTGCCTAATTGCCTGCCTAATTAACTGCCTAATTGCCTGCCTAATTAACTGCCTAATTGTTTGCCTAATTAACTGCCTAATTGCCTGCTTAATTGCCTGCCTAATTGCCTGCCTAAGTAAATGCCTAATTTCCTGCCTTATTAACTGCCTAATTACCTGCCTAATTGCCTGCCTAAATGCCTGCTTAATTAATTGCCTAATTGCCTGCCTAACTGCCTTCCTAATTAACTGCCTAATTGCTTGCCTAAATAACTGCCTAATTGCCTGCCTAATTAACACCCTTATTGCCTGCCTATTTAAATATCTAATTGCCTGCTTAATTAAATGCCTAATTGACTGCCTAATTAATTGCCTAATTAACTGCCTAATTACCAGCCAAATTAGCTGCTTAATTGCTAGCCTAATTACATGCATAATTGCGTGCCTAATCAACTGCCTAATTGCCTGCCTAATTAACTGCCTAATTGCCTGCCTAATTGCCTGCCTAATTGCCTGCCTATTTGCCTGCTTAATTAATTGCATAATAGCCTGCCTAATTGCTTGCATAAATAAATGCCTATTTGACTGCCTAATTATCACCCTAATTGCCTGCCTATTTAAATGCCTAATTGCCTGCTTAATTAAATGCTTTATTAAATGCCTAATTGCCTGCCTATTTGCCTGCCTAATTGCCTGCCGAATAAACTGCCTAATTGCCTGCCTTTTTGACTGCCTAATTGCCTCCCAAATTAACTGCCTAATTGCCTGCCTAATTAACTGCCTAATTGCCTGCCTAATTGCCTGCCTAATTGCTTGCCTTATTGCTTGCTTAACTAACTGCCTTATTGAATGCCTAATTGCCTGCATAATTTCCTGCTGAATTAAATGCCTGATTGCCAGCTTAATAAATTGCAAAATTGCCAGCCTAATGGCCTGCCTAATTGCCTGCCTATAACTGCCTAATTGCCTGCCTAATTAACTGCCTAATTGCCTGCCTATTTGCCTGCATAATTAAATGCCCAATTGCCTGCATAATTTCCTGCTTAATTAATTGTGTAAATGCCTGCTCAATTGCCTGCCTAATTAACTGCCTAATTGCCTGCCTAATTGCCTGCCTTATTGCCTGCCTAATTAACTGCCTAATTGCCTGCCTTATAAACTGCCTAATCGCCTGCCTAATTAACTGCCTAATTGCCTGCTTAATTGCCTGCCTAATTGCCTGCCTAATTAAATGCCTAATTGCCTGCCTAATTAACTGCCTAATTGCCTGCCTAATTGCCTGCCTAATTGCCTGCTTAATTAATTGCCTAATTGCCTGCCTAATTAACTGTCTAATTGCCTGCCTAATTAAATGTCTAATTGCCTGTCATAATTAACTGCCTAATTGCCTGCCTAATTAAATGCCTAATTGCCTGCCTAATTAACTGCCTAATTAACTTCCTTATTACTTGCCAAATTAGCTGCTTAATTGCCTGCCTAATTGCCTGCATAATTGCCTGCCTAAATAACTGCTTAATTGCCTGCCTAATTAAATGCCTAATTGACTGCCTAATTAACACCCTAATTGCCTGCCTATTTAAATGCTTAATTGCCTGCTTAATTAAATGCCTAATTGACTGCCTAATTAATTGCCTAATTGCCTGCCTAATTAACTGTTAATTGCCTCCCTAATTAACTGCCTAATTGCCTGCCTAATTAAATGCCTAATTGCCTGCATAATTGCGTGCCTAATTAAATGCCTAATTGCCTGCCTAATTAACTGCCTAATTGCCTGCCTAATTGCCTGCCAAATTAACTGCCTAATTGCCTGCCTAATTGCCTGCCTAATTAAATGCCTAAATGCCTGCCTAATTGCCTGCATAATTGCATGCCTAATTAACTGCTAATTGCCTGCCTAATTAACTGCCTAATTACCTGCTTAATTTCCTGCCTAATTACCTGCCTAATTGCCTGCCTAATTAACTGCCTAATTGCCTGCTTAATTAACTGCTTAATTAAATGCCTAATTGACTGCCTAATTAACACCCTAATTGCCTGCCTATTTAAACGCCTAATTGCCTGTTAATTAAATGCCTAATTGCCTGCCTAATTAACTGCCTAATTGCCTGCCTTATTAACTGCCTAATTGCCTGCCACTTATCTGCCTAATGGCCTGCTTAATTAACTGCCTAATTGCCATTTTTACTTGCTTGCCTGCCTAATTGCCTGCCTAATTGCTTGCCTAATTGCTTGCTTACCTAACTGCCTTATTGCCTGCCTAATTGCCTGCTTAATTAATTGCCTAATTGCCTGCCTAATTAACTGCCTAATTGCCTCCCTAATTAACTGCCTAATTGCCTGCCTTATTGCCAGCCTAATTAAATGCCTAATTGCCTGCATAATTGCGTGCCTAATCAACTGCCTAATTTCCTGCCTAATTAACTGCCTAATTGACTGCCTAGTTGCCTGCCTCATTGCCTGCCTATTTGCCTGCCTAATTAAATGCCTAATTGCCTGCCTAATTAACTGCCTAATAGCCTGCCTAATTAACTGCCTAATTGCCTGCCTAATTAAATGCCTAATTGCCTGCCTAATTAATTGCCTAATAAACTGCCTAATTACCTGCCAAATTAGCTGCTTAATTGCCTGCCTAATTGCCTGCATAATTGCCTGCCTAATTAACTGCCTAATGGCCTGACTAATTGCCTGCCCAATTGCCTGCTTAATTAATTGCCTAATTGCCTGCCAATTTGCCTGCCTAAATAAATGCCTAATTGACTGCCTAATTAACACCCGAATTTCCTGCATATTTAATTGCCTAATTGCCTGCCTAATTAAATGCCTAATTGCCTGCCTAATTGCCTGCCTAATTGCCTGCAATATTGCCTTCCTAATTAACTGCCTAATTGCCTGCCTAATAAACTGCCTAATTGCCTGCCTAATAATCTGCCTAATTGCCTGCCTAATTAACTGCCTTATTGCCTGCTTAATTGCCAGCCTAATTGCCTGCCTAATTAAATGCCTAATTGCCTGCCTAATTAACTGCCTAATTGCCTGCCTAATTAACTGCCTAATTGCCTGCCTAATAAAATGCCTAATTGCCTGCCTAATTAATTGCCTAATAAACTGCCTTATTACCTGCCAAATTAGCTGCTTAATTGCCTGCCTAATTGCCTGCATAATTGCCTGCCTAATTAACTGCCTAATGGCCTGACTAATTGCCTGCCCAATTGCCTGCTTAATTAATTGCCTAATTGCCTGCCTATTTGCCTGCCTAAATAAATGCCTAATTGACTGCCTAATTGCCTGCCATATTGCCTGCCTAATTAACTGCCTAATTGCCTGCCTAATAAACTGCCTATTTGCCTGCCTAATTAACTGCCTAATTGCCTGCCTAATTGCCTGCATAATTGCCTGCCATATTGCCTGCCTAATTAACTGCCTAATTGCCTACCTAATTAACTGCCTTATTGCTTGCCTAATTGCTTGCTTAACTAACTGAGTTATTGCCTGCCTAATTGCCTGCATAATTTCCTGCTTAATTATTGCCTAATTGCCTGTCTAATTAAATGGCTAATTGCCTGCCTAATTAACTGCCTAATTACCTGCCTAATTGCCTGCATAATTACCTGCTTAATTAATTGCCTAATTGCCTGCCTAATTGCCTGCCTAATAAACTGCCTAATTGCCTGCCTAAGTAACTGCCTAATTGCCTGCCTAATTGCCTGCCTAATAAACTGCCTAATTCATTGCTTAATTAACTGCTTAATTAAATGCCTAATTGACTGCCTAATTAACACCCTAATTGCCTGCCTATTTAAATACCTAATTGCCTGCCTATTTAAATGCCTAATTGCTTGCCTAATTACCTGCCAAATTAGCTGCTTAAGTGCCTGCTTAATTGCCTGCATAATTGCGTGCCTAATCAACTGCCTAAATGTCTGCCTAATTAACTGCCTAATTGCCTGCCTAATTGCCTGCTTAATTAATTGCCTAATTGCATGCCTAATTGCTTGCATAATAAATGCCTATTTGACTGCCTAATTAACACCCTAATTGCCTGCCTATTTAAATGCCTAATTGCCTGCCATATTGCCTTCCTAATTAACTGCCTAATTGCCTGCCTAATAAACTGCCTAATTGCCTGCCTAATAAACTGCCTAATTGCCTGCCTAATTAACTGCCTTATTGCCTGCTTAATTGCCAGCCTAATTGCCTGCCTAATTAAATGCCTAATTGCCTGCCTAATTAAGTGCCTAATTGCCTGCCTAATTAACTGCCTAATTGCCTGCCTAATAAAATGCCTAATTGCCTGCCTAATTAATTGCCTAATAAACTGCCTAATTACCTGCCAAATTAGCTGCTTAATTGCCTGCCTAATTGCCTGCATAATTGCCTGCCTAATTAACTGCCTAATGGCCTGACTAATTGCCTGCCCAATTGCCTGCTTAATTAATTGCCTAATTGCCTGCCTATTTGCCTGCCTAAATAAATGCCTAATTGACTGCCTAATTGCCTGCCATATTGCCTGCCTAATTAACTGCCTAATTGCCTGCCTAATAAACTGCCTAATTGCCTGCCTAATTGCCTGCCTAATTGCCTGCCTAATTGCCTGGATAATTGCCTGCCTAATTGCCTGCCTAATTAACTGCCTAATTGCCTGCCTAATTATCTGCCTAATTGCTTGCCTAATTGCTTGCTTTATTAACTGCCTCAATGCCTGCCTAATTGCCTAATTTATTGCTTGCCTAATTGTCTGCCTAATTAACTGCCTAATTGCCTGCCTAATTGCTTGCCTAATTAACTGCCTAATTGCCTGCCTAATTTTCTGCCTAATGGCCTGCCTAATTAACTTCCTAATTGCCTGCCTAATTAAATGCTTAATTGCCTGAAAATTTGCCTGCCTAATTGCCTGTCTAATTGCCTGCCTAATTGCTTGCCTAATTGCCTGCCTAATTAACTGCCTAATTGCCTGCCTAATTAACTGCCTAATTGTTTGCCTAATTAACTGCCTAATTGCCTGCTTAATTGCCTGCCTAATTGCCTGCCTAAATAAATGCCTAATTTCCTGCCTTATTAACTGCCTAATTGCCTGCCTAATTGCCTGCTTAATTTATTGCCTAATTGCTTGCCTAATTGCCTTCCTAATTAACTGCCTAATTGCCTGCCTAAGTAACTGCCTAATTGCCTGCCTAATTGCCTGCCTAATTAACTGCTTAATTCATTGCTTAATTAACTGCCTAATTAAATGCCTAATTGACTGCCTAATTAATACCCTAATTGCCTGCCTATTTAAATGCCTAACTGCCTGCTAAATTAAATGCCTAATTGACTGCCTAATTAATTGCCTAATTAACTGCCTAATTACCTGCCAAATTAGCTGCTTAATTGCCTGCCTAATTGCCTGCATAATTGCGTGCCTTATCAACTGCCTAATTGCCTGCCTAATTAACTGCTTAATTGCCTGCCTTATTGCCTGCCTAATGAAATGCCTAATTGCCTGCCTAATTGCCTGCCTAATTGCCTGCCATATTGCCTGCCTAATTAACTGCCTAATTGCCTGCCAAATAAACTGCCTAATTGCCTGCCTAATTAACTGCCTAATTGCCTGCTTAATTGCCTGCCTAATTGCCTGCCTAATTAAATGCCTAATTGCCTGCCTAATTAACTGCCTAATTGCCTGCCTAATTGCCTGCTTAATTAAATGCCTAATTGCCTGCCTATTTAACTGCCTTATTGCCTGCCTAATTAAATGCCTAATTAACTGTCTAATTAACTGCCTAATTGCCTGCCAAATTAAATGCCTAATTGCCTGCCTAATTAACTGCCTAATTACCTGCCAAATTAGCTGCTTAATTGCCTGCCTAATTAAATGCCTAATTGACTGTCTAATTAACACCCTAATTGCCTGCCTATTTAAATATCTAATTGCCTTCTTAATTAAATGCCTAATTGACTGCCTAATTAATTGCCTAATTAACTGCCTAATTACCAGCCAAATTAGCTGCTTAATTGCTAGCCTAATTGCATGCATAATTGCGTGCCTAATCAACTGCCTAATTGCCTGCCTAATTAACTGCCTAATTGCCTGCCTAATTGCCTGCCTAATACCCTGCCTATTTGCCTTCTTAATTAATTGCCTAATTGCTTGCCTTATTGCTTGCTTAACTAACTGCCTTATTGAATGCCTAATTACCTGCATAATTTCCTGCTGAATTAATTGCCTGATTGCCAGCTTAATAAATTGCAAAATTGCCAGCCTAATGGCCTGCTTAATTAATTGCCTAATTGCCTGCCTAATTGCCTGCCTATAACTGCCTAATTGCCTGCCTAATTAACTGCCTAATTGCCTGCCTATTTGCCTGCATAATTAAATGCCCAATTGCCTGCATAATTTCCTGCTTAATTAATTGCGTAAATGCCTGCTCAATTGCCTGCCTAATTAACTGCCTAATTGCCTGCCTAATTGCCTGCTCAATTGCCTGCCTAATTAAATGCCTAATTGCCTGCCTAATTAACTGCCTAATTAACTTCCTTATTACTTGCCAAATTAGCTGCTTAATTGCCTGCCTAATTGCCTGCATAATTGCCTGCCTAAATAACTGCTTAATTGCCTGCCTAATTAAATGCCTAATTGACTGCCTAATTAACACCCTAATTGCCTGCCTATTTAAATGCTTAATTGCCTGCTTAATTAAATGCCTAATTGACTGCCTAATTAATTGCCTAATTGCCTGCCTAATTAACTGTTAATTGCCTCCCTAATTAACTGCCTAATTGCCTGCCTAATTAAATGCATAATTGCCTGCATAATTGCGTGCCTTATTAAATGCCTAATTGCCTGCCTAATTAACTGCCTAATTGCCTGCCTAATTGCCTGCCAAATTAACTGCCTAATTGCCTGCCTAATTGCCTGCCTAATTAAATGCCTAAATGCCTGCCTAATTGCCTGCATAATTGCATGCCTAATTAACTGCTAATTGCCTGCCTAATTAACTGCCTAATTACCTGCTTAATTTCCTGCCTAATTACCTGCCTAATTGCCTGCCTAATTAACTGCCTAATTGCCTGCTTAATTAACTGCTTAATTAACCCTTTAGCTGCTGATTTAAATTTAATTTCAATGAAAAGCCTGTGCTGAGTTAGGAATCACTAGCAATGTTTTTTATTTTTATTTATTCAAACATGGCAAACAATTTGTAAATGTAATAAACTATTAGAAAAATTTTTATGATAAAAACTTTTTACTTAACTATTTGAAGAGTTTTCTATAAAATATTAAATATTTAATTTTTTATTATTTATAGCATTATTTTTGTTTTAGAATTTCTGGAATGAACTCACACAACTATAATTTTTTCATGATCAAATATTATTCAAACTTTCTGTCATGTATAGTGGACAATTAAAATAAAAATGAAATTATCCTTATGAATAAAAAAATGTGAGTATACATGTTCATGCATTTGTTTGTAACTTTTGCCAAGTGTATATGTGCAAGCAAGTATGAAATATAAATGAAATACATCACAACTGTGAAAACAAATTCATACAAACATGTGAAATAAAAAAATATATACTTTGAAGCAATACGAAGGCCTACTTTTAGTATTCTCATTTCATTTGTATCAGTTGCAAATAATACAAATAAACTTGTGCCTAGCATGGTGAGGAAAAGTAGCCTATCAAATATGACATAAACACTGAAATGAACCATTCCCCTTCAAGACACAAACAAACCCTCAATCCATCAATTATTTCAGAAAGATTTTCAATATTTTTGAGGGTGTGAAATGTTTCGAAACAAGGAACAATACACAGACCTACATCACATTCCTTACAGTAATATCTAGAGTCCTTTCGTTTCTTTGGACCCAAGAGTGTGTGCTTGCAGACATGGCACACTCGCTGTGGATTTTTTTTCCCGCCATCATTTGTTGGCACAATTTCTGGGAAATGGCGAGCTGTCAGTCGAGCTGGCAGATCTCCGGAAGATGGACGCCCACCTTTAGATGTTGCACGTACTTGACCATATTTTGCGATGAGTTCCCTTGTAAGCTGAAGCTGGAAGTCTGCAGTGGTTATGTTTCTCCCTGTGTTTACTTTGTACACCACATGAGAATTCAAAACAGCTAAGTCAACTAAATGGAAGAAAATTTTCTTATACCATTTTATGGTTTTTCTCAGACACTCTACTGAACTCAATAGCATATCAACTTTGTCAATAGAGCCCATGTGTGCATTATACTCTTTCACACACAAGGGCTTTAGGACATCTACACCAGTGCTTCTGTCTACTTTGCCAGTGGGAACACGAGTATCAACATGCAAAGTAGTCAACATCAACACATCTCGTCTGTCCGCCCACTTTGTAACCATTACAGTGTCTGTGTGTTGGCTTGATGATTCCCCCTTTTTCAACTTCCCTTCAAACTTAGGCATTCCTCGTCTGTTACTGCGCACAGTTCCGCATAAGTTTGTTCCCTTTTTGTGTAGATAGTCGGCAAGCAGAGGGCTGGTATACCAGTTGTCTGTGTACAGTTTGTGACCCAAGTTCAAGAACGGCTGCATTAGAGTCAAAACAACTGCACCTGATATACCTAAGTCAGGGTCTGAAGCTACAAGATATGTTGTGGCACCGGTGTAAATTATGAAATCTAAAATATAATCAGTCTCACAATCTGCCAAAAGAAACAATTTCACACCAAACCTATGCCGTTTTGTCTTTATATATTGCTTGAATGAAAGTCGTCCTTTGAATAAAACCAACGACTCATCAATGCATAGATTTTCAAACGGGGTGAAATTACTCTTGAAGCACTGTTTCAACTCTGAAATGATCATTTCTAGCTTTTGAAGCCGGTTGTTTTGTTCCTGCTCCTCATTGTTGCAAAAATGCAACAAACGCAGGAGCAATAGATATCTATCTCTGGACATCACTTTGCCAAAAATAGGAGTCTGCAAAAGTGGGTCTGTTGACCAGCAATCGTTCAATTTTAGTTTTCTGTTTCTAGAGATAAGCATTGTTACTGCCAAAAACAAATAAATTTCTTGCCAATCAGTTTCAACCCATTTGTTTAGTCGTGAAAATTTACTATGATTTATATTTTGAGTAACATAAGAAAAATATCTGTTCGTTTCTGCAGCTATTTTTCCTGCAAGATCATGGGTAACAAAACATTCAAAGTATTCCAGTATTGAAGATTCACTATTCATATCTAGTTTCTCAGCATGAAAACCAGATAGTTCATTGTCAAATGAATGCAACTTTGGTACAAAGTGACCACTTACCCAAGCGAATTTTTTCTCCGCGGCGCGATTTTGTGAACTTCGTTTTCTCGGTGGTGGTTCAAGACTGTCACTGTCACTGCTATCACTGTTTTCAAAATCACTTTCTGAATATTCCGACTCGACTGTGCTTATCAGTTCACACATTTGTTGCGCCTCAATTTCTGTGAGTCCAACATATCCGCTGTAATTAGCCATTGCGTAAAAAAATTACAAAATTATATTTATTTCACTTTGCAATCTAAAAGAAAACTCACAATGAGAAAATGTATTCATGGAAAATCCGCACTAATGGATTCCTTTCATTTACATAATGCACCTTTGCACTTGCCATGGCAAACAAAAAACACGTACGTAATATAATATGAAATAATAAATTCATATACACATGTTTCAAAAATATGCCATATATTTATCGAACTCATATTACAAAAGAATGCTATTCATTGGTAAAAACGTGCTTTCATTAGGCACATTTTCTTTGAAAATCACGCTATCTATTATTGAAAAACTAACTGCGTATTTAGATACACTAAATAGCGCTCCGATCGATACCTTGAAAATAGATAGCAGCATAAAAATCTGTGCCCACGATATTCACAAAGAATTGACAGCGCACGCCATCTACTGATTCACTGGTGAACTGTAGTAATTAGTTCAACTAAACAGCGCTGCATTCAACAACTTGAACACGCCCCAAGAGAGAGCAGCACTTTCCGGGGAAAAAACTAATTAACTGCTAATTGCCTGCCTAATTAACTGCCTAATTACCTGCTTAATTTCCTGCCTAATTACCTGCCTAATTGCCTGCCTAATTAACTGCCTAATTGCCTGCTTAATTAACTGCTTAACTAAATGCCTAATTGACTGCCTAATTAACACCCTTATTGCCTGCCTATTTAAACGCCTAATTGCCTACCTAATTAACTGCCTAATTGCCTGCCTTATTAACTGCCTAATTGCCTGCCACTTATCTGCCTAATGGCCTGCTTAATTAACTGCCTAATTGCCATTTTTACTTGCTTGCCTGCCTAATTGCCTGCCTAATTGCTTGCTTACCTAACTGCCTTATTGCCTGCCTAATTGCCTGCATAATTTCCTGCTTAATTAATTGCCTAATTGCCTGCCTAATTAAATGCCTAATTGCCTCCCTAATTAACTGCCTAATTGCCTGCCTTATTGCCAGCCTAATTAAATGCCTAATTGCCTGCATAATTGCGTGCCTAATCAACTGCCTAATTTCCTGCCTAATTAACTGCCTAATTGACTGCCTAGTTGCCTGCCTAATTGACTGCCTAGTTGCCTGCCTCATTGCCTGCCTATTTGCCTGCCTAATTAAATGCCTTATTGCCTGCCTAATTAACTGCCTAATAGCCTGCCTAATTAACTGCCTAATTGCCTGCCTAATTAATTGCCTAATAAACTGCCTAATTACCTGCCAAATTAGCTGCTTAATTGCCTGCCTAATTGCCTGCATAATTGCCTGCCTAATTAACTGCCTAATGGCCTGACTAATTGCCTGCCCAATTGCCTGCTTAATTAATTGCCTAATTGCCTGCCAATTTGCCTGCCTAAATAAATGCCTAATTGACTGCCTAATTAACACCCGAATTTCCTGCATATTTAATTGCCTAATTGCCTGCCTAATTAAATGCCTAATTGCCTGCCTAATTGCCTGCCTAATTGCCTGCAATATTGCCTTCCTAATTAACTGCCTAATTGCCTGCCTAATAAACTGCCTAATTGCCTGCCTAATAATCTGCCTAATTGCCTGCCTAATTAACTGCCTTATTGCCTGCTTAATTGCCAGCCTAATTGCCTGCCTAATTAAATGCCTAATTGCCTGCCTAATTAACTGCCTAATTGCCTGCCTAATTAACTGCCTAATTGCCTGCCTAATAAAATGCCTAATTAATTGCCTAATAAACTGCCTAATTACCTGCCAAATTAGCTTCTTAATTGCCTGCCTAATTGCCTGCATAATTGCCTGCCTAATTAACTGCCTAATGGCCTGACTAATTGCCTGCCCAATTGCCTGCTTAATTAAATGCCTAATTGCCTGCCTATTTGCCTGCCTAAATAAATGCCTAATTGACTGCCTAATTGCCTGCCATATTGCCTGCCTAATTAACTGCCTAATTGCCTGCCTAATAAACTGCCTATTTGCCTGCCTAATTAACTGCCTAATTACCTGCCTAATTGCCTGCCTAATTGCCTGCCATATTGCCTGCCTAATTAACTGCCTAATTGCCTACCTAATTAACTGCCTTATTGCTTGCCTAATTGCTTGCTTAACTAACTGAGTTATTGCCTGCCTAATTGCCTGCATAATTTCCTGCTTAATTATTGCCTAATTGCCTGTCTAATTAAATGGCTAATTGCCTGCCTAATTAACTGCCTAATTACCTGCCTAATTGCCTGCATAATTACCTGCTTAATTAATTGCCTAATTGCCTGCCTAATTGCCTGCCTAATTAACTGCCTAATTGCCTGCCTAAGTAACTGCCTAATTGCCTGCCTAATTGCCTGCCTAATAAACTGCCTAATTCATTGCTTAATTAACTGCTTAATTAAATGCCTAATTGACTGCCTAATTAACACCCTAATTGCCTGCCTATTTAAATACCTAATTGCCTGCCTATTTAAATGCCTAATTGCTTGCCTAATTACCTGCCAAATTAGCTGCTTAAGTGCCTGCTTAATTGCCTGCATAATTGCGTGCCTAATCAACTGATTAAATGCCTGCCTAATTAACTGCCTAATTGCCTGCCTAATTGCCTGCTTAATTAATTGCCTAATTGCATGCCTAATTGCTTGCATAATAAATGCCTATTTGACTGCCTAATTAACACCCTAATTGCCTGCCTATTTAAATGCCTAATTGCCTGCCATATTGCCTTCCTAATTAACTGCCTAATTGCCTGCCTAATAAACTGCCTAATTGCCTGCCTAATAAACTGCCTAATTGCCTGCCTAATTAACTGCCTTATTGCCTGCTTAATTGCCAGCCTAATTGCCTGCCTAATTAAATGCCTAATTGCCTGCCTAATTAAGTGCCTAATTGCCTGCCTAATTAACTGCCTAATTGCCTGCCTAATAAAATGCCTAATTGCCTGCCTAATTAATTGCCTAATAAACTGCCTAATTACCTGCCAAATTAGCTGCTTAATTGCCTGCCTAATTGCCTGCATAATTGCCTGCCTAATTAACTGCCTAATTGCCTGCCTAATAAACTGCCTAATTGCCTGCCTAATTGCCTGCCTAATTGCCTGCCTAATTGCCTGGATAATTGCCTGCCTAATTGCCTGCCTAATTAACTGCCTAATTGCCTGCCTAATTATCTGCCTAATTGCCTGCCTAATTGCTTGCCTAATTGCTTGCTTTATTAACTGCCTCATTGCCTGCCTAATTGCCTAATTTATTGCTTGCCTAATTGTCTGCCTAATTAACTGCCTAATTGCCTGCCTAATTGCTTGCCTAATTAACTGCCTAATTGCCTGCCTAATTTTCTGCCTAATGGCCTGCCTAATTAACTTCCTAATTGCCTGCCTAATTAAATGCTTAATTGCCTGAAAATTTGCCTGCCTAATTGCCTGTCTAATTGCCTGCCTAATTGCTTGCCTAATTGCCTGCCTAATTAACTGCCTAATTGCCTGCCTAATTAACTGCCTAATTGTTTGCCTAATTAACTGCCTAATTGCCTGCTTAATTGCCTGCCTAATTGCCTGCCTAAATAAATGCCTAATTTCCTGCCTTATTAACTGCCTAATTACCTGCCTAATTGCCTGCCTAATTGCCTGCTTAATTTATTGCCTAATTGCCTGCCTAATTGCCTTCCTAATTAACTGCCTAATTGCCTGCCTAAGTAACTGCCTAATTGCCTGCCTAATTGCATGCCTAATTAACTGCTTAATTCATTGCTTAATTAACTGCCTAATTAAATGCCTAATTGACTGCCTAATTAATACCCTAATTGCCTGCCTATTTAAATGCCTAACTGCCTGCTTAATTAAATGCCTAATTGACTGCCTAATTAATTGCCTAATTAACTGCCTAATTACCTGCCAAATTAGCTGCTTAATTGCCTGCCTAATTGCCTGCATAATTGCGTGCCTTATCAACTGCCTAATTGCCTGCCTAATTAACTGCTTAATTGCCTGCCTTATTACCTGCCTAATGAAATGCCTAATTGCCTGCCTATTTGCCTGCCTAATTGCCTGCCTAATTGCCAGCCTAATTGCCTGCCTAATTGCCTGCCATATTGCCTGCCTAATTAACTGCCTAATTGCCTGCCTAATAAACTGCCTAATTGCCTGCCTAATTAACTGCCTAATTGCCTGCTTAATTGCCTGCCTAATTGCCTGCCTAATTAAATGCCTAATTGCCTGCCTAATTAACTGCCTAATTGCCTGCCTTATTGCCTGCCTTATTGCCTGCTTAATTAAATGCCTAATTGCCTGCCTATTTAACTGCCTTATTGCCTGCCTAATTAAATGCCTAATTAACTGTCTAATTAACTGCCTAATTGCCTGCCAAATTAAATGCCTAATTGCCTGCCTAATAAACTGCCTAATTACCTGCCAAATTAGCTGCTTAATTGCCTGCCTAATTAAATGCCTAATTGACTGCCTAATTAACACCCTAATTGCCTGCCTATTTAAATATCTAATTGCCTTCTTAATTAAATGCCTAATTGACTGCCTTATTAATTGCCTAATTAACTGCCTAATTACCAGCCAAATTAGCTGCTTAATTGCTAGCCTAATTGCATGCATAATTGCGTGCCTAATCAACTGCCTAATTGCCTGCCTCATTAACTGCCTAATTGCCTGCCTAATTGCCTGCCTAATACCCTGCCTATTTGCCTTCTTAATTAATTGCCTAATTGCTTGCCTTATTGCTTGCTTAACTAACTGCCTTATTGAATGCCTAATTGCCTGCATAATTTCCTGCTGAATTAATTGCCTTATTGCCAGCTTAATAAATTGCAAAATTGCCAGCCTAATGGCCTGCTTAATTAATTGCCTAATTGCCTGCCTAATTGCCTGCCTATAACTGCCTAATTGCCTGCCTAATTAACTGCCTAATTGCCTGCCTATTTGCCTGCATAATTAAATGCCCAATTGCCTGCATAATTTCCTGCTTAATTAATTGCGTAAATGCCTGCTCAATTGCCTGCCTAATTAACTGCCTAATTGCCTGCCTAATTGCCTGCTCAATTGCCTGCCTAATTAAATGCCTAATTGCCTGCCTAATTAACTGCCTAATTAACTTCCTTATTACTTGCCAAATTAGCTGCTTAATTGCCTGCCTAATTGCCTGCATAATTGCCTGCCTAAATAACTGCTTAATTGCCTGCCTAATTAAATGCCTAATTGACTGCCTAATTAACACCCTAATTGCCTGCCTATTTAAATGCTTAATTGCCTGCTTAATCAAATGCCTAATTGACTGCCTAATTAATTGCCTAATTGCCTGCCTAATTAACTGTTAATTGCCTCCCTAATTAACTGCCTAATTGCCTGCCTAATTAAATGCCTAATTGCCTGCATAATTGCGTGCCTAATTAAATGCCTAATTGCCTGCCTAATTAACTGCCTAATTGCCTGCCTAATTGCCTGCCAAATTAAATGCCTAAATGCCTGCCTAATTGCCTGCATAATTGCATGCCTAATTAACTGCTAATTGCCTGCCTAATTAACTGCCTAATTACCTGCTTAATTTCCTGCCTAATTACCTGCCTAATTGCCTGCCTAATTAACTGCCTAATTGCCTGCTTAATTAACTGCTTAATTAAATGTTGACTGCCTAATTAACACCCTTATTGCCTGCCTATTTAAATGCCTAATTGCCTGTTAATTAAATGCCTAATTGCCTGCCTAATTAACTGCCTAATTGCCTGCCTTATTAACTGCCTAATTGCCTGCCACTTATCTGCCTAATGGCCTGCTTAATTAACTGCCTAATTGCCATTTTTACTTGCTTGCCTGCCTAATTGCCTGCCTAATTGCTTGCCTAATTGCTTGCTTACCTAACTGCCTTATTGCCTGCCTAATTGCCTGCAATAATTTCCTGCTTAATTAATTGCCTAATTGCCTGCCTAATTAAATGCCTAATTGCCTCCCTAATTAACTGCCTAATTGCCTGCCTTATTGCCAGCCTAATTAAATGCCTAATTGCCTGCATAATTGCGTGCCTAATCAACTGCCTAATTTCCTGCCTAATTAACTGCCTAATTGACTGCCTAGTTGCCTGCCTCATTAGCCTGCCTATTTGCCTGCCTAATTAAATGCCTAATTGCCTGCCTAATTAACTGCCTAATAGCCTGCCTAATTAACTGCCTAATTGCCTGCCTAATTAAATGCCTAATTGCCTGCCTAATTAATTGCCTAATAAAACTGCCTAATTACCTGCCAAATTAGCTGCTTAATTGCCTGCCTAATTGCCTGCATAATTGCCTGCCTAATTAACTGCCTAATGGCCTGACTAATTGCCTGCCCAATTGCCTGCTTAATTAATTGCATAATTGCCTGCCAATTTGCCTGCCTAAATAAATGCCCTAATTGACTGCCTAATTAACACCCGAATTTCCTGCATATTTAATTGCCTAATTGCCTGCCTAATTAAATGCCTAATTGCCTGCCCTAATTGCCTGCCTAATTAAATGCCTAATTGCCTGCCTAATTGCCTGCCTAATTGCCTGCAATATGCCTTCCTAATTAACTGCCTAATTGCCTGCCTAATAATCTGCCTAATTGCCTGCCTAATTAACTGCCTTATTGCCTGCTTAATTTGCCAGCCTAATTGCCTGCCTAATTAAATGCCTAATTGCCTGCCTAATTAACTGCCTAATTGCCTGCCTAATTAACTGCCTAATGCCTGCCTAATAAAAATGCCTAATTGCCTGCCTAATTAATTGCCTAATAAACTGCCTAATTAACTGCCAAATTAGCTGCTTAATTGCCTGCCTAATTGCTTGCATAATTGCCTGCTTAATTAACTGCCTAATGGCCTGACTAATTGTCTGCCCAATTGCCTGCTTAATTAATTGCCTAATTGCCTGCCTATTTGCCTGCCTAAATAAATGCCTAATTGACTGCCTAATTGCCTGCCATATTGCCTGCCTAATTAACTGCCTAATTGCCTGCCTAATAAATTGCCTATTTGCCTGCCTAATTAACTGCCTAATTGCCTGCCTAATTGCCTGCCTAATTGCCTGCCATATTGCCTGCCATATTGCCTGCCTAATTAACTGCCTAATTGCCTACCTAATTAACTGCCTTATTGCTGGCCTAATTGCTTGCTTAACTAACTGAGTTATTGCCTGCCTAATTGCCTGCATAATTTCCTGCTTAATTATTGCCTAATTGCCTGTCTAATTAAATGGCTAATTGCCTGCCTAATTAACTGCCTAATTACCTGCCTAATTGCCTGCATAATTACCTGCTTAATTAATTGCCTAATTGCCTGCCTAATTGCCTGCCTAATTAACTGCCTAATTGCCTGCCTAAGTAACTGCCTAATTGCCTGCCTAATTGCCTGCCTAATAAACTGCCTAATTCATTGCTTAATTAACTGCTTAATTAAATGCCTAATTGACTGCCTAATTAACACCCTAATTGCCTGCCTATTTAAATACCTAATTGCCTGCCTATTTAAATGCCTAATTGCTTGCCTAATTACCTGCCAAATTAGCTGCTTAAGTGCCTGCTTAATTGCCTGCATAATTGCGTGCCTAATCAACTGCCTAAATGCCTGCCTAATTAACTGCCTAATTGCCTGCCTATTTGCCTGCTTAATTAATTGCCTAATTGCATGCCTAATTGCTTGCATAATAAATGCCTATTTGACTGCCTAATTAACACCCTAATTGCCTGCCTATTTAAATGCCTAATTGCCTGCCATATTGCCTTCCTAATTAACTGCCTAATTGCCTGCCTAATAAACTGCCTAATTGCCTGCCTAATAAACTGCCTAATTGCCTGCCTAATTAACTGCCTTATTGCCTGCTTAATTGCCAGCCTAATTGCCTGCCTAATTAAATGCCTAATTGCCTGCCTAATTAAGTGCCTAATTGCCTGCCTAATTAACTGCCTAATTGCCTGCCTAATAAAATGCCTAATTGCCTGCCTAATTAATTGCCTAATAAACTGCCAAATTACCTGCCAAATTAGCTGCTTAATTGCCTGCCTAATTGCCTGCATAATTGCCTGCCTAATTAACTGCCTAATGGCCTGACTAATTGCCTGCCCAATTGCCTGCTTAATTAATTGCCTAATTGCCTGCCTATTTGCCTGCCTAAATAAATGCCTAATTGACTGCCTAATTTCCTGCCATATTGCTTGCCTAATTAACTGCCTAATTGCCTGCCTAATAAACTGCCTAATTGCCTGCCTAATTGCCTGCCTAATTGCCTGGATAATTGCCTGCCTAATTGCCTGCCTAATTAACTGCCTAATTGCCTGCCTAATTATCTGCCTAATTGCCTGCCTAATTGCTTGCCTAATTGCTTGCTTTATTAACTGCCTCATTGCCTGCCTAATTGCCTAATTTATTGCTTGCCTAATTGTCTGCCTAATTAACTGCCTAATTGCCTGCCTAATTGCTTGCCTAATTAACTGCCTAATTGCCTGCCTAATTTTCTGCCTAATGGCCTGCCTAATTAACTTCCTAATTGTTTGCCTAATTAAATGCTTAATTGCCTGAAAATTTGCCTGCCTAATTGCCTGTCTAATTGCCTGCCTAATTGCTTGCCTAATTGCCTGCCTAATTAACTGCCTAATTGCCTGCCTAATTAACTGCCTAATTGTTTGCGTAATTAACTGCCTAATTGCCTGCTTAATTGCCTGCCTAATTGCCTGCCTAAATAAATGCCTAATTTCCTGCCTTATTAACTGCCTAATTACCTGCCTAATTGCCTGCCTAATTGCCTGCTTAATTTATTGCCTAATTGCCTGCCTAATTGCCTTCCTAATTAACTGCCTAATTGCCTGCCTAAGTAACTGCCTAATTGCCTGCCTAATTGCCTGCCTAATTAACTGCTTAATTCATTGCTTAATTAACTGCCTAATTAAATGCCTAATTGACTGCCTAATTAATACCCTAATTGCCTGCCTATTTAAATGCCTAACTGCCTGCTTAATTAAATGCCTAATTGACTGCCTAATTAATTGCCTAATTAACTGCCTAATTACCTGCCAAATTAGCTGCTTAATTGCCTGCCAAATTGCCTGCATAATTGCGTGCCTTATCAACTGCCTAATTGCCTGCCTAATTAACTGCTTAATTGCCTGCCTTATTGCCTGCCTAATAAACTGCCTAATTGCCTGCCTATTTGCCTGCCTAATTGCCTGCCTAATTGCCTGCCTAATTGCCTGCCATATTGCCTGCCTAATTAACTGCCTAATTGCCTGCCTAATAAACTGCCTAATTGCCTGCCTAATTAACTGCCTAATTGCCTGCTTAATTGCCTGCCTAATTGCCTGCCTAATTAAATCCCTAATTGCCTGCCTAATTAACTGCCTAATTGCCTGCCTAATTGCCTGCTTAATTAATTGCCTAATTGCCTGCTTATTTAACTGCCTTATTGCCTGCCTAATTAAATGCCTAATTAACTGTCTAATTAACTGCCTAATTGCCTGCCAAATTAAATGCCTAATTGCCTGCCTAATTAACTGCCTAATTACCTGCCAAATTAGCTGCTTAATTGCCTGCCTAATTAAATGCCTAATTGACTGCCTAATTAACACCCTAATTGCCTGCCTATTTAAATATCTAATTGTCTTCTTAATTAAATGCCTAATTGACTGCCTAATTAATTGCCTAATTAACTGCCTAATTACCAGCCAAATTAGCTGCTTAATTGCTAGCCTAATTGCATGCATAATTGCGTGCCTAATCAACTGCCTAATTGCCTGCCTCATTAACTGCCTAATTGCCTGCCCAATTGCCTGCCTAATACCCTGCCTATTTGCCTTCTTAATTAATTGCCTAATTGCTTGCCTTATTGCTTGCTTAACTAACTGCCTTATTGAATGCCTAATTGCCTGCATAATTTCCTGCTGAATTAATTGCCTGATTGCCAGCTTAATAAATTGCAAAATTGCCAGCCTAATGGCCTGCTTAATTAATTGCCTAATTGCCTGCCTAATTGCCTGCCTATAACTGCCTAATTGCCTGCCTAATTAACTGCCTAATTGCCTGCCTATTTGCCTGCATAATTAAATGCCCAATTGCCTGCATAATTTCCTGCTTAATTAATTGCGTAAATGCCTGCTCAATTGCCTGCCTAATTAACTGCCTAATTGCCTGCCTAATTGCCTCCTAATTGCCTGCTTAATTAATTGCCTAATTGCCTGCCTAATTAACTGCCTAATTGCCTCCCTAATTAACTGCCTAATTGCCTGCCTTATTGCCAGCCTAATTAAATGCCTAATTGCCTGCATAATTGCGTGCCTAATCAACTGCCTAATTTCCTGCCTAATTAACTGCCTAATTGCCTGCCTAGTTGCCTGCCTCATTGCCTGCCTATTTGCCTGCTTAATTAAATGCCTAATTGCCTGCCTAATTAACTGCCTAATAACCTGCCTAATTAACTGCCTAATTGCCTGCCTAATTAAATGCCTAATTGCCTGCCTAATTAATTGCCTAATAAACTGCCTAATTACCTGCCAAATTAGCTGCTTAATTGCCTGCCTAATTGCCTGCATAATTGCCTGCCTAATTAACTGCCTAATGGCCTGACTAATTGCCTGCCCAATTGCCTGCTTAATTAATTGCCTAATTGCCTGCCAATTTGCCTGCCTAAATAAATGCCTAATTGACTGCCTAATTAACACCCGAATTTCCTGCATATTTAATTGCCTAATTGCCTGCTTAATTAAATGCCTAATTGCCTGCCTAATTGCCTGCCTAATTGCCTGCCATATTGCCTTCCTAATTAACTGCCTAATTGCCTGCCTAATAAACTGCCTAATTGCCTGCCTAATAAACTGCCTAATTGCCTGCCTAATTAACTGCCTTATTGCCTGCTTAATTGCCAGCCTAATTGCCTGCCTAATTAAATGCCTAATTGCCTGCCTAATTAACTGCCTAATTGCCTGCCTAATTAACTGCCTAATTGCCTGCCTAATAAAATGCCTAATTGCCTGCCTAATTAATTGCTTAATAAACTGCCTAATTACCTGCCAAATTAGCTGCTTAATTGCCTGCCTAATTGCCTGCATAATTGCCTGCCTAATTAACTGCCTAATGGCCTGACTAATTGCCTGTTCAATTGCCTGCTTAATTAATTGCCTAATTGCCTGCCTATTTGCCTGCCTAAATAAATGCCTAATTGACTGCCTAATTGCTGCCATATTGCCTGCCTAATTAACTGCCTAATTGCCTGCCTAATAAACTGCCTATTTGCCTGCCTAATTAACTGCCTTATTGCTTGCCTAATTGCTTGCTTAACTAACTGAGTTATTGCCTGCCTAATTGCCTGCATAATTTCCTGCTTAATTATTGCCTAATTGCCTGTCTAATTAAATGGCTAATTGCCTGCCTAATTAACTGCCTAATTACCTGCCTAATTGCCTGCATAATTACCTGCTTAATTAATTGCCTAATTGCCTGCCTAATTGCCTGCCTAATTAACTGCCTAATTGCCTGCCTAAGTAACTGCCTAATTGCCTGCCTAATTGCCTGCCTAATAAACTGCCTAATTCATTGCTTAATTAACTGCTTAATTAAATGCCTAATTGACTGCCTAATTAACACCCTAATTGCCTGCCTATTTAAATACCTAATTGCCTGCCTATTTAAATGCCTAATTGCTTGCCTAATTACCTGCCAAATTAGCTGCTTAAGTGCCTGCTTAATTGCCTGCATAATTGCGTGCCTAATCAACTGCCTAAATGCCTGCCTAATTAACTGCCTAATTGCCTGCCTAATTGCCTGCTTAATTAATTGCCTAATTGCCTGCCTAATTGCTTGCATAATAAATGCCTATTTGACTGCCTAATTAACACCCTAATTGCCTGCCTATTTAAATGCCTAATTGCCTGCTTAATTAATTGCCTAATTAAATGCCTAATTGCCTGCCTAATTGCCTGCCTAATTGCCTGCCTAATTCACTGCCTAATTGCCTGCCTAATTGCCTGCCTTATTAAATGCCTGCCTAATTGCCTGCTTAATTAATTGCATAATTTCCTGCCTAATTGCCTGCCTAATTGCCTGCTTAATTATTTGCCTTATTACCTGCCTAATTGCCTGCTTAATTATTTGCCATATTATATGCTAATGGCCTGCCTAATTAACTGTCTAATTGCCTGCCTAATTGCCTGCCTAATTAAATGCCTAATTGCCTGCCTATTTGCCTGCCTAATTAACTGACTAATTGCCTGCCTAATTGCCTGCCTAATAAACTGCCTAATTGCCTGCCTTATTATCTGCCTAATTGCCTGCCTAATTGCCTGCCTAATTGCTTGCTTAATTAACTGCCTCATTGACTGCCTAATTGCCTAATTAATTGCTTGCCTAATTGCGTGCCTAATTAAATGCCTAATTGCCTGCCTAATTGCCTGCCTAATTGCTTGCCTAATTAACTGCCTAATTGCCTGCCTAATTATCTGCCTAATGGCCTGCCTAATTACCTTCCTAATTGCCTGCCTAATTAAATGCCTAATTAAATGCCTAATTGCCTGCCTAATGAACTGCTTAATTGCCTGCCTAATTGCCTGCCTAATTAAATGCTTAATGCCTGCCTATTTGCCTGCCTAATTAACTGCCTTATTGTTGCTTAATTAATTTCCTAATTAACTGCCTAATTGCCTGCCTAATTGCCTGCCTAATAAACTGCCTAATTGCCTGCCTAATTATCTGCCTAATTGCCTGCCTAATTATCTGCCTAATTGCCTGCCTAATTGCTTGCCTAATTGCTTGCTTAATTAACTGCCTCATTGACTGCCTAATTGCCTAATTAATTGCTTGCCTAATTGCGTGCCTAATTAAATGCCTAATTGCCTGCCTAATTGCTTGCCTAATTAACTGCTTATTGTCTGCCTAATTATCTGCCTAATGGCCTGCCTAATAAACTTCCGAATTGCCTGCCTAATTAAATGCCCAATTAAATGCCTAATTGCCTGCCTAATGACCTGCCTAATTGCCTGCCTAATTGCCTGCCTAATTGCCTGCCTAATTGCCTGCCTAATTGCCTGGATAATTGCCTGGATAATTGCCTGCCTAATTGCCTGCCTAATTAACTGCCTAATTGCCTGCCTAATTATCTGCCTAATTGCCTGCCTAATTGCTTGCCTAATTGCTTGCTTTATTAACTGCCTCATTGCCTGCCTAATTGCCTAATTTATTGCTTGCCTAATTGTCTGCCTAATTAACTGCCTAATTGCCTGCCTAATTGCTTGCCTAATTAACTGCCTAATTGCCTGCCTAATTAAATGCTTAATTGCCTGAAAATTTGCCTGCCTAATTGCTTGCCTAATTGCCTGCCTAATTAACTGCCTAATTGCCTGCCTAATTAACTGCCTAATTGCCAGCCTAATTAACTGCCTAATTGTTTGCCTAATTAACTGCCTAATTGCCTGCTTAATTGCCTGCCTAATTGCCTGCCTAAATAAATGCCTAATTTCCTGCCTTATTAACTGCCTAATTACCTGCCTAATTGCCTGCCTAATTGCCTGCTTAATTTATTGACTTATTGCCTGCCTAATTGCCTTCCTAATTAACTGCCTAATTGCCTGCTTAAGTAACTGCCTAATTGCCTGCCTAATTGCCTGCCTAATTAACTGCTTAATTCATTGCTTAATTAACTGCCTAATAATCTGCCTTATTGCCTGCTTAATTGCCAGCCTAATTGCCTGCCTAATTAACTGCCTAATTGCCTGCCTAATTAACTGCCTAATTGCCTGACTAATAAAATGTCTAATTGCCTGCCTAATTAATTGCCTAATAAACTGCCTAATTACCTGCCAAATTAGCTGCTTAATTGCCTGCCTAATTGCCTGCATAATTGCCTGCCTAATT
The DNA here is from genome assembly GCF_032445375.1 of Bacillus rossius redtenbacheri. Lineage (NCBI taxonomy): Eukaryota > Metazoa > Arthropoda > Insecta > Phasmatodea > Bacillidae > Bacillus > Bacillus rossius. Next base: position 56,190 of record NW_026962330.1, read on the forward strand.
AACTGCCTAATGGCCTGATTAATTGCCTGCCCAATTGCCTGCTTAATTAATTGCCTAATTGCCAGCCTATTTGCCTGCCTAAATAAATGCCTAATTGACTGCCTAATTGCCTGCCATATTGCCTGCCTAATTAACTGCCTAATTGCCTGCCTAATAAACTGCCTATTTGCCTGCCTAATTAACTGCCTAATTGCCTGCCTAATTGCCTGCCTAATTGCCTGCCATATTGCCTGCCTAATTAACTGCCTAATTGCCTACCTAATTAACTGCCTTATTGCTTGCCTAATTGCTTGCTTAACTAACTGAGTTATTGCCTGCCTAATTGCCTGCATAATTTCCTGCTTAATTATTGCCTAATTGCCTGTCTAATTAAATGGCTAATTGCCTGCCTAATTAACTGCCTAATTACCTGCCTAATTGCCTGCATAATTACCTGCTTAATTAATTGCCTAATTGCTTGCCTAATTGCCTGCCTAATTAACTGCCTAATTGCCTGCCTAAGTAACTGCCTAATTACCTGCCTAATTGCCTGCCTAATTGCCTGCTTAATTTATTGCCTTATTGCCTGCCTAATTGCCTTCCTAATTAACTGCCTAATTGCCTGCCTAAGTAACTGCCTAATTGCCTGCCTAATTGCCTGCCTTATTAACTGCTTAATTCATTGCTTAATTAACTGCCTAATAATCTGCCTAATTGCCTGCCTAATTAACTGCCTTATTGCCTGCTTAATTGCCAGCCTAATTGCCTGCCTAATTAACTGCCTAATTGCCTGCCTAATTAACTGCCTAATTGCCTGACTAATAAAATGCCTAATTGCCTGCCTAATTAATTGCCTAATAAACTGCCTAATTACCTGCCAAATTAGCTGCTTAATTGCCTGCCTAATTGCCTGGATAATTGCCTGCCTAATTGCCTGCCTAATTAACTGCCTAATTGCCTGCCTAATTATCTGCCTAATTGCCTGCCTAATTGCTTGCCTAATTGCTTGCTTTATTAACTGCCTCATTGCCTGCCTAATTGCCTAATTTATTGCTTGCCTAATTGTCTGCCTAATTAACTGCCTAATTGCCTGCCTAATTGCTTGCCTAATTAACTGCCTAATTGCCTGCCTAATTTTCTGCCTAATGGCCTGCCTAATTAACTTCCTAATTGCCTGCCTAATTAAATGCTTAATTGCCTGAAAATTTGCCTGCCTAATTGCCTGTCTAATTGCCTGCCTAATTGCTTGCCTAATTGCCTGCCTAATTAACTGCCTAATTGCCTGCCTAATTAACTGCCCAATTGTTTGCCTAATTAACTGCCTAATTGCCTGCTTAATTGCCTGCCTAATTGCCTGCCTAAATAAATGCCTAATTTCCTGCCTTATTGACTGCCTAATTACCTGCCTAATTGCCTGCCTAATTGCCTGCCTAATTGCCTGCCTAATTGCCTGCCATATTGCCTGCCTAATTAACTGCCTAAATGCCTGCCTAATAAACTGCCTAATTGCCTGCCTAATTAACTGCCTAATTGCCTGCTTAATTGCCTGCCTAATTGCCTGCCTAATTAAATGCCTAATTGCCTGCCTAATTAACTGCCTAATTGCCTGCCTAATTGCCTGCTTAATTAATTGCCTAATTGCCTGGTTATTTAACTGCCTTATTGCCTGCCTAATTAAATGCCTAATTAACTGTCTAATTAACTGCCTAATTGCCTGCCAAATTAAATGCCTAATTGCCTGCCTAATTAACTGCCTAATTACCTGCCAAATTAGCTGCTTAATTGCCTGCCTAATTAAATGCCTAATTGACTGCCTAATTAACACCCTAATTGCCTGCCTATTTAAATATCTAATTGTCTTCTTAATTAAATGCCTAATTGACTGCCTAATTAATTGCCTAATTAACTGCCTAATTACCAGCCAAATTAGCTGCTTAATTGCTAGCCTAATTGCATGCATAATTGCGTGCCTATTCAACTGCCTAATTGCCTGCCTCATTAACTGCCTAATTGCCTGCCTAATTGCCTGCCTAATACCCTGCCTATTTGCCTTCTTAATTAATTGCCTAATTGCTTGCCTTATTGCTTGCTTAACTAACTGCCTTATTGAATGCCTAATTGCCTGCATAATTTCCTGCTGAATTAATTGCCTGATTGCCAGCTTAATAAATTGCAAAATTGCCAGCCTAATGGCCTGCTTAATTAATTGCCTAATTGCCTGCCTAATTGCCTGCCTATAACTGCCTAATTGCCTGCCTAATTAACTGCCTAATTGCCTGCCTATTTGCCTGCATAATTAAATGCCCAATTGCCTGCATAATTTCCTGCTTAATTAATTGCGTAAATGCCTGCTCAATTGCCTGCCTAATTAACTGCCTAATTGCCTGCCTAATTGCCTGCCTAATTGCCTGCTTAATTAATTGCCTAATTGCCTGCCTAATTAACTGCCTAATTGCCTCCCTAATTAACTGCCTAATTGCCTGCCTTATTGCCAGCCTAATTAAATGCCTAATTGCCTGCATAATTGCGTGCCTAATCAACTGCCTAATTTCCTGCCGAATTAACTGCCCAATTGCCTGCCTAGTTGCCTGCCTCATTGCCTGCCTATTTGCCTGCTTAATTAAATGCCTAATTGCCTGCCTAATTAACTGCCTAATAACCTGCCTAATTAACTGCCTAATTGCCTGCCTAATTAAATGCCTAATTGCCTGCCTAATTAATTGCCTAATAAACTGCCTAATTACCTGCCAAATTAGCTGCTTAATTGCCTGCCTAATTGCCTGCATAATTGCCTGCCTAATTAACTGCCTAATGGCCTGACTAATTGCCTGCCCAATTGCCTGCTTAATTAATTGCCTAATTGCCTGCCAATTTGCCTGCCTAAATAAATGCCTAATTGACTGCCTAATTAACACCCGAATTTCCTGCATATTTAATTGCCTAATTGCCTGCTTAATTAAATGCCTAATTGCCTGCCTAATTGCCTGCCTAATTGCCTGCCATATTGCCTTCCTAATTAACTGCCTAAATGCCTGCCTAATAAACTGCCTAATTGCCTGCCTAATTAACTGCCTAATTGCCTGCTTAATTGCCTGCCTAATTGCCTGCCTAATTAAATGCATAATTGCGTGCCTAATCAACTGCCTAATTGCCTGCCTAATTAACTGCCTTATTGCCTGCCTAATTGCCTGTCTAAATGCCTGCCTAATTACTGCCTAAATGCCTGCCTAAGTAACTGCCTAATTGCCTGCCTAATTGCCTGCTTAATTAATTGCCTAATTGCCTGCCTAATTGCCTGCCTATAACTGCCTAATTGCCTGCCTAATTAACTGCCTAATTAAATGCCTAATTGCCTGCATTATTTACTGCGTAATTGACTGCTTAATTGCCTGCCTAATTGCCTGCCTATTTAAATGCCTAATTGTCTACCTTATTAACTGCCTAATTACCTGCCTAATTGCCTGCCTAATTGCCTGCTTAATTAATTGCCTTATTGCCTGCCTAATTACCTGCCTAATTGCCTGCTTAAGTAACTGCCTAATTGCCTGCCTAATTGCCTGCTTAATTAATTGCCTAATTGCCTGCCTAATTGCCTGCCTATAACTGCCTAATTGCCTGCCTAATTAACTGCCTAATTGCCTGCCTAATTGCCTGCATAATTAAATGCCCAATTGCCTGCATAATTTCCCTGCTTAATTAATTGCCTAATTGCCTGCCTAATTAACTGCTAATTGCCTCCCTAATTAACTGCCTAATTGCCTGCCTTATTGCCTGCCTAATTAAATGCCTAATTGCCTGCATAATTGCGTGCCTAATCAACTGCCTTATTGCCTGCCTAATTAACTGCCTAATTGCTTGCTTAATTAACTGCCTCATTGACTGCCTAATTGAATATTTAATTGCTTGCCTAATCGCCTGCCTAATTAACTGCCTAATTGCCTGCCTAATAGCCTGCATAATTAAATGCCCAATTGCCTGCATAATTTCCTGCTTAATTAATTGCCTAATTGCCTGCCTAATTAACTGTTAATTGCCTCCCTAATTAACTGCCTAATTGCCTGCCTCATTGCCTGCTTAATTAAATGCCTAATTGCCTGCATAATTGCGTGCCTTATTAAATGCCTAATTGCCTGCCTAATTAACTGCCTAATTGCCTGCCTAATTGCCTGCCAAATTAACTGCCTAATTGCCTGCCTAATTAAATGCCTAATTGCCTGCCTAATTGCCTGCATAATTGCATGCCTAATTAACTGCTAATTGCCTGCCTAATTAACTGCCTAATTGCCTGCTTAATTTCCTGCCTAATTACCTGTCTAATTGCCTGCCTAATTAACTGCCTAATTGCCTGCTTTACTAACTGCTTAATTAAATGCCTAATTGACTGCCTAATTAACACCCTAATTGCCTGCCTATTTAAACGCCTAATTGCCTGTTAATTAAATGCCTAATTGCCTGCCTAATTAACTGCCTTATTGCCTGCCTTATTGCCTGCTTAAATAATTGCGTAATAACCTGCCTAATTGCCTGCCTAATTAACTACCTAATTGCCTGCCTTATTAACTGCCTAATTGCCTGCCTAATTATCTGCATAATGGCATGCTTAATTAACTGCCTAATTGCAATTTTTACTTGCTTGCCTGCCTAATTGCCTGCCTAATTGCTTGCCCAATTGCTTGCTTACCTAACTGCCTTATTGCCTGCCTAATTGCCTGCATATTTCCTGCTTAATTAATTGCCTAATTAACTGCCTAATTGCCTCCCTAATTAATTGCCTAATTGCCTGCCTTATTGCCAGCCTAATTAAATGCCTAATTGCCTGCATAATTGCGTGCCTAATCAACTGCCTAATTTCCTGCCTAATTAACTGCCTAATTGCCTGCCTAATTGCCTGCCTCATTGCCTGCTATATTAAATGCCTAAATGCCTGCCTAATTGCCTGCTTAATAATTGCCTATTTTCCTGCCTATATTGCCTGCTTAATTAATTGCCTAATTGCCTGCTTATTGCCTGCCTAATTTACTGCCTCATTGCCTGCCTAATTAACTGCCTGATTGCCTGCCTAATTGCCTGCCTAATTGTCTGCTTAATTATTTGCCTAATGGCCTGCCTAATTAACTGCCTAATTGCCTGCCTAATTTCCTGCCTAATTAAATGCCTAATTGCCTGCCTAATTGCCTGCTTAATTAATTGCATAATAACCTGCCTATATTGCCTGCTTAATTAATTGCCTAATTGCCTGCTTATTGCCTGCCTAATTTACTGCCTAATTGCCTGACTAATTAACTGCCTGATTGCCTGCCTAATTGCCTGCCTAATTGCCTGCTTAATTGCCTGCTTAATTATTTGCCATATTATATGCTTTATGGCCTGCCTAATTAACTGTCTAATTGCCTGCCTAATTGCCTGCCTAATTAAATGCCTAATTGCCTGCCTATTTGCCTGCCTAATTAACTGCCTAATTGCCTGCCTAATTGCCTGCCTAATTGCCTGACATATTGCCTGCCTAATTAACTGCCTAATTGCCTGCCTAATAAACTGCCTAATTGCTTGTTTAATTAACTGCCTTATTGCCTGCTTAATTGCCAGCCTAATTGCCTGCCTAATTAAATGCCTAATTGCCTGCCTAATTAACTGCCTAATTGCCTGCTTAATTAACTGCCTAATTGCCTGCTTAATTTATTGCCTAATTGCCTGCCCTAATTAACTGCCTAATTGCCTGCCTAATTATCTGCCTAATTTCCTGTCTAATTAACTGCCTAGTTGCCTGCCTAATTAAATGCCTAATTGCCTGCCTAATTAACTGCCTAATTAACTGCCTAATTACCTGCCAAATTAGCTGCTTTATTGCCTGCATTATTGCCTGCATAATTGCCTGCCTAATTAACTGCCTAATTGCCTGCCTAATTAACTGCCTAATTGCCTGCCTAAGTGCCTGCCTAATTAAATGCCTAATTGACTGCCTAATTAACACCCTAATTGCCTGCCTATTTAAATGCCTAATTGCCTGCTTAATTAAATGCCTAATTAAATTCTTAATTGCCTGCCTAATTGCCTGCCTAATTGCCTGCCTAATTAACTGCCTATATGCCTGCCTAATTGCCTCCCAAATTAACTGCCCAATTGCCTGCCTAATTGCCTGCTTAATTAACTGCCTAATTTCCTGCCTAATTAACTGCCTAATTGCCTGCCTAATTATGTGCCTAAATGCCTGCCTAATTAAATGTCTAATTGCCTGCCTAATTAATTGCCTAATAAACTGCCTAATTACCTGCCAAATTAGCTGCTTAATTGCCTGCCTAATTGCCTGCATAATTGCCTGCCTAATTAACTGCCTAATGGCCTGACTAATTGCCTGCCCAATTGCCTGCTTAATTAATTGCCTAATTGCCTGCCTATTTGCCTGCCTAAATAAATGCCTAATTGACTGCCTAATTAACACCCGAATTTCCTGCATATTTAATTGCCTAATTGCCTGCTTAATTAAATGCCTAATTGCCTAACTAATTAAATGCCTAATTGCCTGCCTAATTGCCTGCCTAAATAAATGCTTTATGCCTGCCTAATTGCCTGCCTATTTGCCTGCCTAATTAACTGCCTAATTGCCTGCTTAATAAATTGCCTAATTGCCTGCCTAATTGCCTGCCTAAATAACTGCCTACTTGCCTGCCTAATTAACTGCCTAATTGCCAGCCTTAATGCCTGTCTAATTAACTGTTTAATTGCCTGCCTAATTAAATGCCTAATTACCTGCCTAATTAACTGCCTAATTAACTGCCTAATTACCTGCCAAATTATCTGATTAATTGCCTGCCTAATTGCCTGCATAATTGCCTGCCTAATTAACTGCCTAATATACTGCCTAATTGCCTGCCTAATTGCCTGCTTAATCAATTGCCTGCCTAATTGCCTGCCTAATTAAATGCTGATTTGACTGCCTAATTAACACCCTAATTGCCTGCCTATTTAAATGCCTAATTGCCTGCTTAACTAAATGCCTAATTAAATGACTTATTGCCTGCCTAATTGCCTGACTAATTGCCTGCCTAATTAACTGCCTAATTGCCTACCTAATTAACTGCCTTATTGCTTGCCTAATTGCTTGCTTAACTAACTGCCTTATTGCCTGCCTAATTGCCTGCATAATTTCCTGCTTAATTATTGCCTAATTGCCTGCCTAATTAAATGCCTAATTGCCTGCCTAATAACCTGCCTAATTACCTGCCTATATGCCTGCATAATTACCTGCTTAATTAATTGCCTAATTGCCTGCCTAATTGCCTGCCTAATTAACTGCCTAATTGCCTGCCTAATTGCCTGCCTAATAAACTGCCTAATTCATTGCTTAATTAACCGCCTAATTAAATGCCTAATTGCCTGCCTAATTACCTGCCAAATTAGCTGCTTAAGTGCCTGGCTAATTGCCTGCATAATTGCATGCCTAATCAACTGCCTAATTGCCTGCCTAATTAACTGCCTAATTGCCTCCCTAATTGCTTGCATAATTAAATGCCTATTTGACTGCCTAATTAACACCCTAATTGCCTGCCTATTTAAATGCCTAATAGCCTGCTTAATTAAATGCCTAATTAAATGCCTAATTGCCTGCCTAATTGCCTGCCTAATTGCCTGCCTAATTCACTGCCTAATTGCCTGCCTAATTGCCTGCCTTATTAAATGCCTGCCTAATTGCCTGCTTAATTAATTGCATAATTTCCAGCCTAATTGCCTGCCAAATTGCCTGCTTAATTAATTGCCTTATTAACTGCCTAATTTTCTGCTTAATTATTTGCCTAATTATCTGCTTAATGGGCTGCCTAATTAACTTTGTAATTGCCTGCCTAATTGCCTGCCTAATTAAATGCCTAATTGCCTGCCTATTTGCCTGCCTAATTAACTGCCTAATTGCCTGCCTAATTGCCTGCCTAATAAACTGCCTAATTGCCTGCCTAATTATCTTCCTAATTGCCTGCCTAATTGAATGCCCTATTTAAATACCTATTTGACTGCCTAATTAACACCCTAATTGCCTGCCTATTTAAATGCCTAATTGCCTGCTTAATTAAATGCCTAATTAAATGACTAATTGCCTGCCTAATTGCCTGACTAATTGTTTGCTAATTAACTGCCTAATTGCCTACCTAATTAACTGCCTTATTGCTTGCCTAATTGCTTGCTTAACTAACTGCCTTATTGCCTGCCTAATTGCCTGCATAATTTCCTGCTTAATTATTGCCTAATTGCCTGTCTAATTAAATGGCTAATTGCCTGCCTAATTAACTGCCTAATTGCCTGCCTAATTAAATGCCTAATTGCCTGCCTAATGAACTGCTTAATTGCCTGCCTAATTGCCTGCCTAATTAAATGCTTAATGCCTGCCTAATTGCCTGCCTATTTGCCTTCCTAATTAACTGCCTCATTGTTGCTTAATTAATTTTCTAATTAACTGCCTAATTGCCTGCCTAATTGCCTGCCTTATTAAATGCCTAATTGTATGCCTAATTTTATGCATAATTGCATGCCTAATAACTGCCTAATTGCCTGCCTTATTAACTGCCTAATTGCCTGCCAAATTGCCTGCCTAATTGCCTGCATAATAACTACCTAATTAACTGCCTAATGGCCTGCATAATTGCTTGCCTAATTGCTTGCTTTATTAACTGCCTCATTGCCTGCCTAATTGCCTAATTAATTGCTTGCCTAATTGTCTGCCTAATTAACTGCCTAATTGCCTGCCTAATTGCTTGCCTAATTAACTGCCTAATTGCCTGCCTAATTTTCTGCCTAATGACCTGCCTAATTAACTTCCTAATTGCCTGCCTAATTAAATGCTTAATTGCCTGAAAATTTGCATGCCTAATTGCCTGCCTAATTGCTTGCCTAATTGCCTGCCTAATTGCTTGCCTAATTGCCTGCCTAATTAACTGCCTAATTGCCTGCCTAATTAACTGCCTAATTGTTTGCCTAATTAACTGCCTAATTGCCTGCTTAATTGCCTGCCTAATTGCCTGCCTAAGTAAATGCCTAATTTCCTGCCTTATTAACTGCCTAATTACCTGCCTAATTGCCTGCCTAAATGCCTGCTTAATTAATTGCCTAATTGCCTGCCTAACTGCCTTCCTAATTAACTGCCTAATTGCTTGCCTAAATAACTGCCTAATTGCCTGCCTAATTAACACCCCTAATTGCCTGCCTATTTAAATATCTAATTGCCTGCTTAATTAAATGCCTAATTGACTGCCTAATTAATTGCCTAATTAACTGCCTAATTACCAGCCAAATTAGCTGCTTAATTGCTAGCCTAATTACATGCATAATTGCGTGCCTAATCAACTGCCTAATTGCCTGCCTAATTAACTGCCTAATTGCCTGCCTAATTGCCTGCCTAATTGCCTGCCTATTTGCCTGCTTAATTAATTGCCTAATTGCCTGCCTAATTGCTTGCATAATTAAATGCCTATTTGACTGCCTAATTAACACCCTAATTGCCTGCCTATTTAAATGCCTAATTGCCTGCTTAATTAAATGCCTTATTAAATGCCTAATTGCCTGCCTATTTGCATGCCTAATTGCCTGCCTAATAAACTGCCTAATTGCCTGCCTTTTTGACTGCCTAATTGCCTCCCAAATTAACTGCCTAATTGCCTGCCTAATTAACAGCCTAATTGCCTGCCTAATTGCCTGCCTAATTGCTTGCCTTATTGCTTGCTTAACTAACTGCCTTATTGAATGCCTAATTGCCTGCATAATTTCCTGCTGAATTAAATGCCTGATTGCCAGCTTAATAAATTGCAAAATTGCCAGCCTAATGGCCTGCCTAATTGCCTGCCTATAACTGCCTAATTGCCTGCCTAATTAACTGCCTAATTGCCTGCCTATTTGCCTGCATAATTAAATGCCCAATTGCCTGCATAATTTCCTGCTTAATTAATTGCGTAAATGCCTGCTCAATTGCCTGCCTAATTAACTGCCTTATTGCCTGCCTAATTGCCTGCCTTATTGCCTGCCTAATTAACTGCCTAATTGCCTGCCTTATAAACTGCCTAATCGCCTGCCTAATTAACTGCCTAATTGCCTGCTTAATTGCCTGCCTAATTGCCTGCCTAATTAAATGCCTAATGCCTGCCTAATTAACTGCCTAATTGCCTGCCTAATTGCCTGCTTAATTAATTGCCTAATTGCCTGCCTAATTAACTGTCTAATTGCCTGCCTAATTAAATGTCTAATTGCCTGTCATAATTAACTGCCTAATTGCCTGCCTAATTAAATGCCTAATTGCCTGCCTAATTAACTGCCTAATTAACTTCCTTATTACTTGCCAAATTAGCTGCTTAATTGCCTGCCTAATTGCCTGCATAATTGCCTGCCTAAATATCTGCTTAATTGCCTGCCTAATTAAATGCCTAATTGACTGCCTAATTAACACCCTAATTGCCTGCCTATTTAAATGCTTAATTGCCTGCTTAATTAAATGCCTAATTGACTGCCTAATTAATTGCCTAATTGCCTGCCTAATTAACTGTTAATTGCCTCCCTAATTAACTGCCTAATTGCCTGCCTAATTAAATGCCTAATTGCCTGCATAATTGCGTGCCTAATTAAATGCCTAATTGCCTGCCTAATTAACTGCCTAATTGCCTGCCTAATTGCCTGCCAAATTAACTGCCTAATTGCCTGCCTAATTGCCTGCCTAATTAAATGCCTAAATGCCTGCCTAATTGCCTGCATAATTGCATGCCTAATTAACTGCTAATTGCCTGCCTAATTAACTGCCTAATTACCTGCTTAATTTCCTGCCTAATTACCTGCCTAATTGCCTGCCTTATTAACTGCCTAATTGCCTGCTTAATTAACTGCTTAATTAAATGCCTAATTGACTGCCTAATTAACACCCTAATTGCCTGCCTATTTAAACGCCTAATTGCCTGTTAATTAAATGCCTAATTGCCTGCCTAATTAACTGCCTAATTGCCTGCCTATTAACTGCCTAATTGCCTGCCGACTTATCTGCCTAATGGCCTGCTTAATTAACTGCCTAATTGCCATTTTTACTTGCTTGCCTGCCTAATTGCCTGCCTAATTGCTTGCCTAATTGCTTGCTTACCTAACTGCCTTATTGCCTGCCTAATTGCCTGCTTAATTAATTGCCTAATTGCCTGCCTAATTAACTGCCTAATTTCCTCCCTAATTAACTGCCTAATTGCCTGCCTTATTGCCAGCCTAATTAAATGCCTAATTGCCTGCATAATTGCGTGCCTAATCAACTGCCTAATTTCCTGCCTAATTAACTGCCTAATTGACTGCCTAGTTGCCTGCCTCATTGCCTGCCTATTTGCCTGCCTAATTAAATGCCTAATTGCCTGCCTAATTAACTGCCTAATAGCCTGCCTAATTAACTGCCTAATTGCCTGCCTAATTAAATGCCTAATTGCCTGCCTAATTAATTGCCTAATAAACTGCCTAATTACCTGCCAAATTAGCTGCTTAATTGCCTGCCTAATTGCCTGCATAATTGCCTGCCTAATTAACTGCCTAATGGCCTGACTAATTGCCTGCCCAATTGCCTGCTTAATTAATTGCCTAATTGCCTGCCAATTTGCCTGCCTAAATAAATGCCTAATTGACTGCCTAATTAACACCCCGAATTTCCTGCATATTTAATTGCCTAATTGCCTGCCTAATTAAATGCCTAATTGCCTGCCTAATTGCCTGCCTAATTGCCTGCAATATTGCCTTCCTAATTAACTGCCTAATTGCCTGCCTAATAAACTGCCTAATTGCCTGCCTAATAATCTGCCTAATTGCCTGCCTAATTAACTGCCTTATTGCCTGCTTAATTGCCAGCCTAATTGCCTGCCTAATTAAATGCCTAATTGCCTGCCTAATTAACTGCCTAATTGCCTGCCTAATTAACTGCCTAATTGCCTGCCTAATAAAATGCCTAATTGCCTGCCTAATTAATTGCCTAATAAACTGCCTAATTACCTGCCAAATTAGCTGCTTAATTGCCTGCCTAATTGCCTGCATAATTGCCTGCCTAATTAACTGCCTAATGGCCTGACTAATTGCCTGCCCAATTGCCTGCTTAATTAATTGCCTAATTGCCTGCCTATTTGCCTGCCTAAATAAATGCCTAATTGACTGCCTAATTGCCTGCCATATTGCCTGCCTAATTAACTGCCTAATTGCCTGCCTAATAAACTGCCCTATTTGCCTGCCTAATTAACTGCCTAATTGCCTGCCTAATTGCCTGCCTAATTGCCTGCCATATTGCCTGCCTAATTAATGCCTAATTGCCTACCTAATTAACTGCCTTATTGCTTGCCTAATTGCTTGCTTAACTAACTGAGTTATTGCCTGCCTAATTGCCTGCATAATTTCCTGCTTATTTATTGCCTAATTGCCTGTCTAATTAAATGGCTAATTGCCTGCCTAATTAACTGCCTAATTACCTGCCTAATTGCCTGCATAATTACCTGCTTAATTAATTGCCTAATTGCCTGCCTAATTGCTTGCCTAATTAACTGCCTAATTGCCTGCCTAAGTAACTGCCTAATTGCCTGCCTAATTGCCTGCCTAATAAACTGCCTAATTCATTGCTTAATTAACTGCTTAATTAAATGCCTAATTGACTGCCTAATTAAAACCCTAATTGCCTGCCTATTTAAATACCTAATTGCCTGCCTATTTAAATGCCTAATTGCATGCCTAATTACCTGCCAAATTAGCTGCTTAAGTGCCTGCTTAATTGCCTGCATAATTGCGTGCCTAATCAACTGCCTAAATGCCTGCCTAATTAACTGCCTAATTGCCTGCCTAATTGCCTGCTTAATTAATTGCCTAATTGCATGCCTAATTGCTTGCATAATAAATGCCTATTTGACTGCCTAATTAACACCCTAATTGCCTGCCTATTTAAATGCCTAATTGCCTGCCATATTGCCTTCCTAATTAACTGCCTAATTGCCTGCCTAATAAACTGCCTAATTGCCTGCCTAATAAACTGCCTAATTGCCTGCCTAATTAACTGCCTTATTGCCTGCTTAATTGCCAGCCTAATTGCCTGCCTAATTAAATGCCTAATTGCCTGCCTAATTAAGTGCCTAATTGCCTGCCTAATTAACTGCCTAATTGCCTGCCTAATAAAATGCCTAATTGCCTGCCTAATTAATTGCCTAATAAACTGCCTAATTACCTGCCAAATTAGCTGCTTAATTGCCTGCCTAATTGCCTGCATAATTGCCTGCCTAATTAACTGCCTAATGGCCTGACTAATTGCCTGCCCAATTGCCTGCTTAATTAATTGCCTAATTGCCTGCCTATTTGCCTGCCTAAATAAATGCCTAATTGACTGCCTAATTGCCTGCCATATTGCCTGCCTAATTAACTGCCTAATTGCCTGCCTAATAAACTGCCTAATTGCCGCCTAATTGCCTGCCTAATTGCCTGCCTAATTGCCTGGATAATTGCCTGCCTAATTGCCTGCCTAATTAACTGCCTAATTGCCTGCCTAATTATCTGCCTAATTGCCTGCCTAATTGCTTGCCTAATTGCTTGCTTTATTAACTGCCTCATTGCCAGCCTAATTGCCTAATTTATTGCTTGCCTAATTGTCTGCCTAATTAACTGCCTAATTGCCTGCCTAATTGCTTGCCTAATTAACTGCCTAATTGACTGCCTAATTTTCTGCCTAATTAACTTCCTAATTGCCTGCCTAATTAAAAGCTTAATTGCCTGAAAATTTGCCTGCCTAATTGCCTGTCTAATTGCTTGCCTAATTGCCTGCCTAATTAAATGCCTAATTGCCTGCCTAATTAACTGCCTAATTGTTTGCCTAATTAACTGCCTAATTGCCTGCTAATTGCCTGCCTAATTGCCTGCCTAAATAAATGCCTAATTTCCTGCCTTATTAACTGCCTAATTACCTGCCTAATTGCCTGCCTAATTGCCTGCTTAATTTATTGCCTAATTGCCTGCCTAATTGCCTTCCTAATTAACTGCCTAATTGCCTGCCTAATTAAATGCCTAATTGCCTGCCTAATGAACTGCTTAATTGCCTGCCTAATTGCCTGCCTAATTAAATGCTTAATGCCTGCCTAATTGCCTGCCTATTTGCCTTCCTAATTAACTGCCTCATTGTTGCTTAATTAATTTTCTAATTAACTGCCTAATTGCCTGCCTAATTGCCTGCCTTATTAAATGCCTAATTGTATGCCTAATTTTATGCATAATTGCATGCCTAATAACTGCCTAATTGCCTGCCTTATTAACTGCCTAATTGCCTGCCAAATTGCCTGCCTAATTGCCTGCATAATAACTGCCTAATTAACTGCCTAATGGCCTGCATAATTGCTTGCCTAATTGCTTGCTTTATTAACTGCCTCATTGCCTGCCTAATTGCCTAATTAATTGCTTGCCTAATTGTCTGCCTAATTAACTGCCTAATTGCCTGCCTAATTGCTTGCCTAATTAACTGCCTAATTGCCTGCCTAATTTTCTGCCTAATGACCTGCCTAATTAACTTCCTAATTGCCTGCCTAATTAAATGCTTAATTGCCTGAAAATTTGCATGCCTAATTGCCTGCCTAATTGCTTGCCTAATTGCCTGCCTAATTAACTGCCTAATTGCCTGCCTAATTAACAGCCTAATTGTTTGCCTAATTAACTGCCTAATTGCCTGCTTAATTGCCTGCCTAATTGCCTGCCTAAGTAAATGCCTAATTTCCTGCCTTATTAACTGCCTAATTACCTGCCTAATTGCCTGCCTAAATGCCTGCTTAATTAATTGCCTAATTGCCTGCCTAACTGCCTTCCTAATTAACTGCCTAATTGCTTGCCTAAATAACTGCCTAATTGCCTGCCTAATTAACACCCTAATTGCCTGCCTATTTAAATATCTAATTGCCTGCTTAATTAAATGCCTAATTGACTGCCTAATTAATTGCCTAATTAACTGCCTAATTACCAGCCAAATTAGCTGCTTAATTGCTAGCCCCTAATTACATGCATAATTGCGTGCCTAATCAACTGCCTAATTGCCTGCCTAATTAACTGCCTAATTGCCTGCCTAATTGCCTGCCTAATTGCCTGCCTATTTGCCTGCTTAATTAATTGCCTAATTGCCTGCCTAATTGCTTGCATAATTAAATGCCTATTTGACTGCCTAATTAACACCCTAATTGCCTGCCTATTTAAATGCCTAATTGCCTGCTTAATTAAATGCCTTATTAAATGCCTAATTGCCTGCCTATTTGCCTGCCTAATTGCCTGCCTAATAAACTGCCTAATTGCCTGCCTTTTTGACTGCCTAATTGCCTCCCAAATTAACTGCCTAATTGCCTGCCTAATTAACAGCCTAATTGCCTGCCTAATTGCCTGCCTAATTGCTTGCCTTATTGCTTGCTTAACTAACTGCCTTATTGAATGCCTAATTGCCTGCATAATTTCCTGCTGAATTAAATGCCTGATTGCCAGCTTAATAAATTGCAAAATTGCCAGCCTAATGGCCTGCCTAATTGCCTGCCTATAACTGCCTAATTGCCTGCCTAATTAACTGCCTAATTGCCCTGCCTATTTGCCTGCATAATTAAATGCCCAATTGCCTGCATAATTTCCTGCTTAATTAATTGCGTAAATGCCTGCTCAATTGCCTGCCTAATTAACTGCCTTATTGCCTGCCTAATTGCCTGCCTTATTGCCTGCCTAATTAACTGCCCTAATTGCCTGCCTTATAAACTGCCTAATCGCCTGCCTAATTAACTGCCTAATTGCCTGCTTAATTGCCTGCCTAATTGCCTGCCTAATTAAATGCCTAATTGCCTGCCTAATTAACTGCCTAATTGCCTGCCTAATTGCCTGCTTAATTAATTGCCTAATTGCCTGCCTAATTAACTGTCTAATTGCCTGCCTAGTTAAATGTCTAATTGCCTGTCATAATTAACTGCCTAATTGCCTGCTAATTAAATGCCTAATTGCCTGCCTAATTAACTGCCTAATTAACTTCCTTATTACTTGCCAAATTAGCTGCTTAATTGCCTGCCTAATTGCCTGCATAATTGCCTGCCTAAATATCTGCTTAATTGCCTGCCTAATTAAATGCCTAATTGACTGCCTAATTAACACCCTAATTGCCTGCCTATTTAAATGCTTAATTGCCTGCTTAATTAAATGCCTAATTGACTGCCTAATTAATTGCCTAATTGCCTGCCTAATTAACTGTTAATTGCCTCCCTAATTAACTGCCTAATTGCCTGCCTAATTAAATGCCTAATTGCCTGCATAATTGCGTGCCTAATTAAATGCCTAATTGCCTGCCTATTTAACTGCCTAATTGCCTGCCTAATTGCCTGCCAAATTAACTGCCTAATTGCCTGCCTAATTGCCTGCCTAATTAAATGCTAAATGCCTGCCTAATTGCCTGCATAATTGCATGCCTAATTAACTGCTAATTGCCTGCCTAATTAACTGCCTAATTACCTGCTTAATTTCCTGCCTAATTAACTGCCTAATTGCCTGCTTAATTAACTGCTTAATTAAATGCCTAATTGACTGCCTAATTAACACCCTAATTGCCTGCCTATTTAAACGCCTAATTGCCTGTTAATTAAATGCCTAATTGCCTGCCTAATTAACTGCCTAATTGCCTGCCTTATTAACTGCCTAATTGCCTGCCACTTATCTGCCTAATGGCCTGCTTAATTAACTGCCTAATTGCCATTTTTACTTGCTTGCCTGCCTAATTGCCTGCCTAATTGCTTGCCTAATTGCTTGCTTACCTAACTGCCTTATTGCCTGCCTAATTGCCTGCTTAATTAATTGCCTAATTGCCTGCCTAATTAACTGCCTAATTTCCTCCCTAATTAACTGCCTAATTGCCTGCCTTATTGCCAGCCTAATTAAATGCCTAATTGCCTGCATAATTGCGTGCCTAATCAACTGCCTAATTTCCTGCCTAATTAACTGCCTAATTGACTGCCTAGTTGCCTGCCTCATTGCCTGCCTATTTGCCTGCCTAATTAAATGCCTAATTGCCTGCCTAATTAACTGCCTAATAGCCTGCCTAATTAACTGCCTAATTGCCTGCCTAATTAAATGCCTAATTGCCTGCCTAATTAATTGCCTAATAAACTGCCTAATTACCTGCCAAATTAGCTGCTTAATTGCCTGCCTAATTGCCTGCATAATTGCCTGCCTAATTAACTGCCTAATGGCCTGACTAATTGCCTGCCCAATTGCCTGCTTAATTAATTGCCTAATTGCCTGCCAATTTGCCTGCCTAAATAAATGCCTAATTGACTGCCTAATTAACACCCGAATTTCCTGCATATTTAATTGCCTAATTGCCTGCCTAATTAAATGCCTAATTGCCTGCCTAATTGCCTGCCTAATTGCCTGCAATATTGCCTTCCTAATTAACTGCCTAATTGCCTGCCTAATAAACTGCCTAATTGCCTGCCTAATAATCTGCCTAATTGCCTGCCTAATTAACTGCCTTATTGCCTGCTTAATTGCCAGCCTAATTGCCTGCCTAATTAAATGCCTAATTGCCTGCCTAATTAACTGCCTAATTGCCTGCCTAATTAACTGCCTAATTGCCTGCCTAATAAAATGCCTAATTGCCTGCCTAATTAATTGCCTAATAAACTGCCTAATTACCTGCCAAATTAGCTGCTTAATTGCCTGCCTAATTGCCTGCATAATTGCCTGCCTAATTAACTGCCTAATGGCCTGACTAATTGCCTGCCCAATTGCCTGCTTAATTAATTGCCTAATTGCCTGCCTATTTGCCTGCCTAAATAAATGCCTAATTGACTGCCTAATTGCCTGCCATATTGCCTGCCTAATTAACTGCCTAATTGCCTGCCTAATAAACTGCCTATTTGCCTGCCTAATTAACTGCCTAATTGCCTGCCTAATTGCCTGCCTAATTGCCTGCCATATTGCCTGCCTAATTAAATGCCTAATTGCCTACCTAATTAACTGCCTTATTGCTTGCCTAATTGCTTGCTTAACTAACTGAGTTATTGCCTGCCTAATTGCCTGCATAATTTCCTGCTTATTTATTGCCTAATTGCCTGTCTAATTAAATGGCTAATTGCCTGCCTAATTAACTGCCTAATTACCTGCCTAATTGCCTGCATAATTACCTGCTTAATTAATTGCCTAATTGCCTGCCTAATTGCTTGCCTAATTAACTGCCTAATTGCCTGCCTAAGTAACTGCCTAATTGCCTGCCTAATTGCCTGCCTAATAAACTGCCTAATTCATTGCTTAATTAACTGCTTAATTAAATGCCTAATTGACTGCCTAATTAAAACCCTAATTGCCTGCCTATTTAAATACCTAATTGCCTGCCTATTTAAATGCCTAATTGCTTGCCTAATTACCTGCCAAATTAGCTGCTTAAGTGCCTTCTTAATTGCCTGCATAATTGCGTGCCTAATCAACTGCCTAAATGCCTGCCTAATTAACTGCCTAATTGCCTGCCTAATTGCCTGCTTAATTAATTGCCTAATTGCATGCCTAATTGCTTGCATAATAAATGCCTATTTGACTGCCTAATTAACACCCTAATTGCCTGCCTATTTAAATGCCTAATTGCCTGCCATATTGCCTTCCTAATTAACTGCCTAATTGCCTGCCTAATAAACTGCCTAATTGCCTGTCTAATAAACTGCCTAATTGCCTGCCTAATTAACTGCCTTATTGCCTGCTTAATTGCCAGCCTAATTGCCTGCCTAATTAAATGCCTAATTGCCTGCCTAATTAAGTGCCTAATTGCCTGCCTAATTAACTGCCTAATTGCCTGCCTAATAAAATGCCTAATTGCCTGCCTAATTAATTGCCTAATAAACTGCCTAATTACCTGCCAAATTAGCTGCTTAATTGCCTGCCTAATTGCCTGCATAATTGCCTGCCTAATTAACTGCCTAATGGCCTGACTAATTGCCTGCCCAATTGCCTGCTTAATTAATTGCCTAATTGCCTGCCTATTTGCCTGCCTAAATAAATGCCTAATTGACTGCCTAATTGCCTGCCATATTGCCTGCCTAATTAACTGCCTAATTGCCTGCCTAATAAACTGCCTAATTGCCTGCCTAATTGCCTGCCTAATTGCCTGCCTAATTGCCTGGATAATTGCCTGCCTAATTGCCTGCCTAATTAACTGCCTAATTGCCTGCCTAATTATCTGCCTAATTGCCTGCCTAATTGCTTGCCTAATTGCTTGCTTTATTAACTGCCTCATTGCCTGCCTAATTGCCTAATTTATTGCTTGCCTAATTGTCTGCCTAATTAACTGCCTAATTGCCTGCCTAATTGCTTGCCTAATTAACTGCCTAATTGCCTGCCTAATTTTCTGCCTAATTAACTTCCTAATTGTCCCCCCCTAATTAAAAGCTTAATTGCCTGAAAATTTGCCTGCCTAATTGCCTGTCTAATTGCCTGCCTAATTGCTTGCCTAATTGCCTGCATAATTAACTGCCTAATTGCCTGCCTAATTAACTGCCTAATTGTTTGCCTAATTAACTGCCTAATTGCCTGCTTAATTGCCTGCCTAATTGCCTGCCTAAATAAATGCCTCATTTCCTGCCTTATTAACTGCCTAATTACCTGCCTAATTGCCTGCCTAATTGCCTGCTTAATTTATTGCCTAATTGCCTGCCTAATTGCCTTCCTAATTAACTGCCTAATTGCCTGCCTAAGTAACTGCCTAATTGCCTGCCTAATTGCCTGCCTAATTAACTGCTTAATTCATTGCTTAATTAACTGCCTAATTAAATGCCTAATTGACTGCCTAATTAATACCCTAATTGCCTGCCTATTTAAATGCCTAACTGCCTGCTTAATTAAATGCCTAATTGACTGCCTAATTAATTGCCTAATTAACTGCCTAATTACCTGCCAAATTAGCTGCTTAATTGCCTGCCTAATTGCCTGCATAATTGCCTGCCTTATCAACTGTCTAATTGCCTGCCTAATTAACTGCTTAATTGCCTGCCTTATTGCCTGCCTAATGAAATGCCTAATTGCCTGCCTATTTGCCTGCCTAATTGCCTGCCTAATTGCCTGCCTAATTGCCTGCCTAATTGCCTGCCATATTGCCTGCCTAATTAACTGCCTAATTGCCTGCCTAATAAACTGCCTAATTGCCTGCCTAATTAACTGCCTAATTGCCTGCTTAATTGCCTGCCTAATTGCCTGCCTAATTAAATGCCTAATTGCCTGCCTAATTAACTGCCTAATTGCCTGCCTAATTGCCTGCTTAATTAAATGCCTAATTGCCTGCCTATTTAACTGCCTTATTGCCTGCCTAATTAAATGCCTAATTAACTGTCTAATTAACTGCCTAATTGCCTGCCAAATTAAATGCTTAATTGCCTGCCTAATTAACTGCCTAATTACCTGCCAAATTAGCTGCTTAATTGCCTGCCTAATTAAATGCCTAATTGACTGCCTAATTAACACCCTAATTGCCTGCCTATTTAAATATCTAATTGCCTT
>NW_026962331.1:0-76402 GCF_032445375.1 Bacillus rossius redtenbacheri
TAATAATTGACTGCCTTATTAACTGCCTAATTGCCTGCCTTATTGCATGCCTTATTGCCTGCCTAATTGCCTGCCTAATTACCTGCCAAATTGCCTGCTTGCCCAATTAACTGCTTAATTGCATGTTTAATTGCCTGCCTACCTAATTGCCTGCCTGCTTAATTGCTTAGCTAATTAACTGCCTAATTGCCTCCTTAATTGCCAGCTTAATTGCTTGCCTAATTGCCTGCCTAATTACCTGCCAAATGACTTGCCTGCCTAATTAACTGCCTAATTGCCTACCAGATTGCCTGCCTAATTGTCTGCTCACTATTTGCATGCCTAATTGCCTGCCTAATTGCCTGCTAATTGCCTGCTTAATTACCTGCCTAATTTCCTGCCTAATTTCCTGCCTAATTACCTGCCTATTTGCCTGCCTTATTGCCTGCCTAATTAAATGCCTAATTGCTTGCCTAATTGGCTGTCTAATATCCTGCCTATTTGCCTACCTTATTGCCTGCCTTTTTGCCTGCTGAATTACCTGCCTAATTGCCTGCCTAATTGCCTGCCTAATTACCTGCCAGATTGCCTGCTTGCCTATTAAACTGCTTAATAGCCTGCCTGCCTAATTAACTGCACAATAGCCTGCCTTATTAGGGGCCTAATTAACTGCCTAATTGCCTGCCTAATTAAGTGCCTAATTGCCTGCCTAATTAACTGCATAATTGCCTGCCTAATTAACTGCCTAATTGCCTGCTTAATTGCCTGCCTAACTAACTGCCTATTTGCCTACCTAATTAATTGCCTAATTAACTAGCTAATTGCCTGCCTAATTATCTGCCTAATTGCCTGCCTAATTGCCTGCCTAATTGCCTGTCCAATTGCCTGCCAAATTATCTGCTTAATTGCCTGCCTAATAACTACCTAATTGCCTGCTCTGTTGCCTGCCTAATTACTTGCCTAATTGCCTGCCTAATTTAATGCCTAATTAACTGCCTAATTGCCTGCCTAATTAACTGCCTATTTCCTGCCTAATTGCCTGCCGAATTAACTGCCTAATTGCCTGCCTAATCATCTGTCTTATTGCATGCCTAATTAACTGCTTAATTCCCTGCCTAGTTGCCTGCCTAATGGCCTGCCTAATTGCCTCCTTAATTAACTGCCTAATTGCCTGCCTAATTATCTCCCTAATTGCCTACCTAATTAACTGCCAACTGCCTGCTTTATTGCTTGCCTGCCTAATTGCCTACCTAATTGCCTACCTTATTGCCTGCCTTCCTGCCTAATTGCCTGCCTTCCTGCCTAATTGCCTGCCTAATTGACTTCATAATTGCCTGCCTTATTAACTACCTAATTGCCTACCTTATTAACTGCCTAATTGCCTGCCTAATTGCCTGCCTAATTGCCTGCCTAATTGCCTGCCTAATTGCCTGCGTAATTACCTGCCAAATTGCCTGCTTAATTGCCCGCCTAATTGCCTGTCTAATTGCTTGCATAATTATCTGCCTTATTGCCTGCCTAATTGCCTGCCTAGTTGCCTGCCTAATTAACTGCCTAATTGCCTGCCTAATTATTTGCCTAATTACATGCCTAATTAACTGCCTTACTGCCTGCCTAATTGCTTGCCTGCCTAATTGCCTACCAAATTGCCTACCTAATTGTTTGCCTTCGAATTTAATTAACTGCATTATTGCCTGCCTGATTAACGGCCTAATTGCCTGCCTTATTATCTGCCTATTTGCCTGCCTAATTAACTGCTTAATTGCCTGCCGTCTTGCTTGCCTGCCTAATTGCCTGCCTGTCTAATTACTTGCCTAATTAACTGCCTAATTGTATTCCTGCCTATTCGCCTACCTTATTGCCTGGCTAAAATTCTGCCTAATAAACTGCCTAATTGCCTTCCTAATTGCCTACCTTATTGCCTGCTTAATTGCTTGCTTATTGCCTGCCTAATTACCTGCCTAATTGCTTGCCTGCCTAATTAACTGTTTAATTGCCTGCCTAATTGCTTGCCTTATTAACTGCCTAATTCCCAGCTTAATTGCCTGCCTTATTGCCTGACTAATTGTTTGCCTAATTAACTGCCTAATTATCTGCCTATTTGCCTGCCTAATTAACTGCCTAATTGCCTGCCTAATTGCCTGCCTTATTAACTGCCTAATTGCCTGCCTTATTGCCTGCCTAATTAAATTCCTAATTGCCTGCCTAATTAACTGCCCAATTGCCTGCCTAATTATCTGCCTAATTGCCTGCCTAATTGCCTGCCTAATTGCCTGCCTATTTGCCTGCCTAATTACCTGCCTAATTGCCTGCATAATGGCCTGTCTTATTGCATGCTTAATTGCCTGCCTAATTAACTGCCTAATAATAGCCTAATTGCCTGCATAATTAACTGCCTAATTGCCTGCCTAATTAACTGCCTTTTTATTTGCCTAATTGCCTGCTTAATTGCCTGCCTAATTGCCTGCCTTATTGCCTGCCTAATTATCTGCCTAATTGCTTGCCTGAAAAATTAACTGTTTAATTGCCTGCCTAATTGCTTGCCTTATAAACTGCCTAATTTTCAGCTTAATTGCCTGCCTTATTGCCTGCTTTATTGCCTGCCTAATTGCCTGCCTTATTGCCTGCCTAATTATATGCCTAATTGCTTGTCTGCCTAATTAACTGATTAATTGCCTGCCTAATTGCTTGCCTTATAAACTGCCTAATTTTCAGCTTAATTGCCTGCCTTATTGCCTGACTAATTGCCTGCTTAATAAAATGCCTAATTGACTGCCTAATTAACTGCCCAATTGCCTGCCTTATTATCTGCCTAATTGCCTGCCTTATTATCTGCCTAATTGCCTGCCTAATATTCTATCTAATAGCCTGCCTAATAGCCTGCCTAATTACCTACCAAATTGCCTGCCTAATTAACTGCTAAATTGCTTGCCTAATTGCCTGCCTGCCTAATTGCCTGCCTGTCTAATTACTTGCCTAATTAACTGCCTAATTGTATTCCTGCCTATTCGCCTACCTTATTGCCTGCCTAAAATTCTGCCTATTAAACTGCCTAATTGCCTTCCTAATTGCCTACCTAATAGCCTGCTTAATTGCTTGCCATATTGCCTGCCTAATTACCTGCCTAATTGCTTGCCTGCCTAATTAACTGTTTAATTGCCTGCCTAATTGCTTGCCTTATAAACTGCCTTATTTTCAGCTTAATTGCCTGCCTTATTGCCTGACTAATTGCTTGCCTAATTAACTGCCTAATTGCCTGCCTAATTAACTGCATAATTGCCTGCTTGATTAACGGCCTAATTATCTGCCTAATTAACTGCCTTATTATCTGCCTAATTGCCTACCTAATTGCCTGATTAATTGCCTATCTTATTGCCTGCCTTCCTGCGTATTTGCCTGCCTATTTGACTTAATAATTGCCTGCCTAATTAACTGCCAAATTGCCTGCCTTATTAACTGCTTTATTAACTGCCTAATTGCCTGCCTTTTAGCCTGCCTAATAGCCTGCCTAATTGCCTGCCTAATTTAATGCCTAATTGCTTGAATGCCTAATTGCTTGCCTGCCTAATTGCTTGCCATATTGCCTGCCTAATTACCTGCCTAATTGCTTGCCTGCCTAATTAACTGTTTAATTGCCTGCCTAATTGCTTGCCTTATAAACTGCCTTATTTTCAGCTTAATTGCCTGCCTAATTACCTGCCCAATTGCCTGCCTAATTAGCTGCCTAATTGCCAGCCTAATTAACTGCCTAATTGCCTGCCTAATTAACTGCCTAATTGCCTGCCTAATTGCATGCCTGCCTAATTGCCTGCCTAATTAAGTGCCTAATTGCCTTCCTAATTAACTGCCTAATTGCCTAACTAATTAACTGCCTAATTGCCTGCTTAATTGCCTGCCTAATTAACTACAATATTGCCTGCCTTATTTACTGCCTAATTAACTGCGTAATTGCCTGCTTAATTAACTGCCTATTTCCTGCCTTATTGCCTAGCTAATTCCCTCCGAATTAACTGCCTAATTGCCTGCCTAATCATTTGTCTTCTTGCATGCCTAATTAACTGCTTAATCCCCTGCCTAGTTGCCTGCCTAATTGCCTGCCTAATTGCCTCCCTAATTGACTGCGTAATTGCCTGCCTAATTATCTGTTTAATTGCCTACATAATTAACTGCCTGACTGCCTGCTTTATTGCTTTCCTGCTTAATTGCCTACCTAATTGCCTACCTTATTGCCTGCCTTCCTGCCTAATTGCCTGCCTTCCTGCCTTATTGCCTGCCTTCCTGCCTAATTGCCTGCCTAATTGACTTCATAATTGCCTGCCTTATTAACTGCCTAATTGCCTGCCTTATTAACTGCTTTATTAACTGCCTAATTGCCTGCCTTATAGCCTGCCTAATAGCCTGCCTAATAGCCTGCCTAATTTAATGCCTAATTGCTTGAATGCCTAATTGCTTGCCTGCCTAATTGCCTGCCTAATTTCTTGCCCAATTAACTGCCTTATTGCCTGCCTAATTGCCTGCTTAATTGCCTGCCTAATTATCTGCCTATTTGCCTGCCTAATTAACTGCCTAATTGCCTGACTTATTGCCTGCCTAATTAACTGCCTAATTGCCTGCCTAATTAACTGCCTAATAACTGCCTTACTAACTGCCTAATTGCTTGCCTGTCTAATTGCCTTTTTTAATTATCTACCTAATTGCCTGCCTTTCTGCCTATTTGCCTGCCTAATTGACTTCATAATTGCCTGTCTTATTAACTGGCTAATTGCCTTCTTAATTAACTGCCTAATTGCCTGCCTTATTGCCTGCCTAATTAACTGCCAAATTGCCTGCCTTATTAACTGCTTTATTAACTGCCTAATTGCCTGCCTTATTGCCTGCCTAATTGCCTGCCTAATTGCTTGCCTGATTAACTGCCTAATTGCCTGCCTAATTAACTGCCTAATTGCCTGCCTATTGATTTGCCTAAAATCCTGCCTAATTGCCTGATTAATTGCCTGCTAATTGCCTGCCTTATTGCCTGCCTTATTATCTGCCTATTTGCCTGCCTAATTAACTGCTTAATTGCCTGCCTATTTGCCTGCCTGATTGCCTGCCTAATTGCCTGCCTGATTGCCTGCCTAATTGCCTGCCTGATAAACTGCCTAATAACCTGCCTAATAACCTACCTGCCTAATTGCCTGCCTGCCTAATTGCCTGCCTAATTGCTTGTTTAATTAACTGCCTAATTGCAAGGCCTAATAAACTGCCTAATTAACTGTCTTATAGCCTTCCTAATTGCCTGCCTGCCTAAGTAAATTCCTGCCTAATTGCCTGCTTAATTGCCTACCTAATTGCCTGCCTTCCTGCCTAATTGCCTGCCTAATTGTCACTTATAATTGCCTGCCTTATTAACTGCTAATTGCCTGCCTAATTACCTGCCTAACTGCCTGCCTATTTGCCTGCCTGATTGCCTGCCTAATTGCCTGCCTGATAAACTGCCTAATAACCTGCCTAATAACCTACCTGCCTAATTGCCTGCCTGCCTAATTGCCTGCCTAATTGCTTGTTTAATTAACTGCCTAATTGCAAGGACTAATAAACTGCCTAATTAACTGTCTTATAGCCTTCCTAATTGCCTGCCTGCCTAAGTAAATTCCTGCCTAATTGCCTGCTTAATTGCCTGCCTAATTGCCTGCCTAATTAACTGCCTAATTGCCTGCCTCATTATTTGCCTAATTACCTGCCTAATTTACTGCCTTACAGCCTGCCTAATTGCTTGCCTGCCTAATTGCCTACCAAACTGCCTACCTAATTGACTGCCTAATTGACTTCATAAATACATGCCTTATTAACTGCCTAATTTCCGCTATATTAACTGCCTAATTGCCTGCCTTTTTGCCTGCCTAATTAACTGCCTAATTGAATGCCTTATTGCCTGCCTAATTAACTGCCTAATTGCCTGCCTGACTAACTGCCTATTTGCCTGCCTTATTGCTTGCATAATTGCCTGCCTGATTGCCTGCTTGCTATATTGCTTGCCTATCGAATTACCTGCTCAATTGCCTGCCTAATTGCCTGACTAATTGCCTTCCTAATTGCCTGCTTAATTGCCTGCCTTATTAACTGCCAAATTGCCTGCCTGCCTAATTAACTGCCTAATTGCCTGACTGCTTAATTGGCTTACTATCTAGTTGCGTGCCTAGTTGCCTGCCTGTTTAATTAACTGCCTAATTGCCTGCCCAAATGCCTGCCTAATTGCTGCCCAAATGCCTGCCTAATTGCCTGCCTAATTGCCTGCCTAATTTCCTGCCAAATTGCCTACCTGACTAACTGCCTATTTGTCTGCCTTATTGCTTGCCTAATTGCCTGCCTTATTGCCTGCTTGCTATATTGCCTGCCTATCTAATTGCCAGCTTAATTGCCTGCCTAATTGCCTGCCTTTTTGCCTAATTTCCTGCCTGCCTAATTGCCTGCTTAATAAACTGCCAAATTGCCTGCCTAGTTAACTGCCTAATTAACTGACTAATTGCCTGACTAATTAACTGCCTAATTGCTTGCTTAAATGCTTGTCTAATTGCCAGCCTAATTGCCTGCCTAATTAACTGCCTAATTACCTGCCTAATTGCCTGCCTTATTTCCTGCCTAATTAACTGCCTAATTGCCTGCCTTATTGCCTGCCTAATTACCTGCCTAACTGCCTGCCTAATTGGTTGCCTGATTGCCGTCCAAATTGCCTGCCTAATTAACTGCCTAACTACTTGCCTAATTGCCTACCTGCCTAATTGCCTGCTTGCCTAATTGCCTGCCTAATTGCCTGCCTAATTGCCTGCTTAATTGCCTGTTTAATTAACTGCCTAATTGCAAGGCCTAATAAACTGCCTTATAGCCTTCCTAATTGCCTGCTTAATTATCTGTATTATTGCCTGCCTAATTAACAGCTTAAATCCCTGCTTAAATGCCTGCCTAATTAACTGCCTAATTGCCTACCAGATTCCCTGCCTAATTGTCTGCTCAATATTTGCCTGCCTAATTGCCTGCCTAATTTACTTCATAATTGCCTGCCTTATTACTGCCTAATTGCCTGCCTTATTGCATGCCTTATTGCCTGCCTAATTGCCTGCCTAATTACCTGCCAAATTGCCTGCTTGCCCAAGTAACTGCTTAATAGCATGTTTAATTGCCTGCCTGCCTAATTGCCTGCCTGCCTAATTGCTTGCCTAATTAACTGCCTAATTGCCTCCTTAATTGCCTGCTTAATTGCTTGCCTGGTTGCCTGCCTAATTACCTGCCAAATGACTTGCCTGCCTAATTAACTGCTTAATTGCCTGCCTAATTACCTGCCTGCCTTATTGCTTGCCTGCTTAATTGCCTGCCTAATTAGCTGCGTAATTGCTTGCCTAATTAACTACCTTATTGCCTGAATAATTGCTTGATTAATTATCTGTCTTATTGCCTGCCTAATTACTGCTTAATTCCCTGCTTAATTGCCTGCCTAATTAACTGCCTAATTGCCAACCAGATTGCCTGCCTAATTGTCTGCTCACTATTTGCCTGCCTAATTGCCTGCCAATTGCCTGCCTAATTACCAGCCTAATTGCCTGCCTAATTACCTGCCTAATTGTCTGCCTGCCTAATTGCCTGCCTAATTGCCTGCCTAATTTCCTGCCTTATTATCTGCCTAATTAAATGCCTAATTGCCTACCTAATTGGCTGTCGAATGGCCTGCCTATTTGCCTGGCTTATTGCCTGCCTAATTAAATGCCTAATTGCCTGCCTAATTGGCTGTCTAATTACCTGCCTATTTGCCTGCCTTATTGCCTGCTTAATTACCTGCCTAATTGCCTGCCTAATTGCCTGCCTAATTAACTGCATAATTGCTTGCCTAATCAACTACCTTATTGTCTGCCTAATTGCCTGCCTAATCATCTGTCTTATTGCATGCCTAATTAACTGCTTAATTCCTTGCCTAAGTGCCTGCTTAATTTCCTGCCTAATTGCCTGTATAATTACCTGCCTAATTGCCTGCCTAATTGTCTGCCTGCCTAATTGCCTGCCTAATTATCTGCCTAATTTAATGCCTAATTGCCTGCCTAATTGGCTGCCTAATATCCTGCCTATTTGCCTGCCTTATTGCCTGCCTTATTGCCTGCTGAATTACCTGCTAATTGCTTGCCTAATTGCCTGCCTAATTGCCTGCCTAAATACCTCCCAGATTGCCTGCTTGCCTAATGAACTGGTTAATAGCCTGCCTAATTGCCTGCCTGCCTAATTAACTGCACAATAGCCTGCCTTATTAGGGGCCTAATTAACTGCCTAATTGCCTGCCTAATTAACTGCTTAATTGCCTGCCTAATTAACTGCCTAATTGCCTGCCTAATTGCTTGCCTGCCTAATTGCCTGCCTAATTAAGTGTCTAATTGCCTGCCTAATTATCTGCCTAATTGCCTAACTAATTAACTGCCTAATTGCCTGCCTAAATGCCTGCTTAATTGCCTGCCTAATTATCTTCCTAATTGCCTACCTGATTAACTGCCTAATTAACTGCCTAATTGCCTGCCTTATTATCTGCCTAATTACCTGCCTAATTGCTTGCCTAATTGCCTGTCCAATTGCCTGTCAAATTATCTGCTTAATTGCCTGCCTAATCATCTGTCTTATGGCATGCCTAAATAACTTCTTAATTCCCTGCCTAATTGCCTGCCTAATTGCCTGCATAAATGCCTGCCTTATTTTCTCCCTAATTAACTGCCTAATTGCCTGCCTAATTATCTGCCTAATTGCCTACCTAATTTACTGCCTTACTGCCTGCTTTATTGCTTGCCTGCCTAATTGCCTACCTAATTGCCTACCTTTTTGCCTGCCTTCCTGCCTAATTGCTTGCCTTCCTGCCTAATCGCCTGCCTAATTTACTTCATTATTGCCTGCCTTATAAACTGCCTAATTGCCTACCTTATTAACTGCCTAATTGCATGCCTTATTGCCTGCATAATTGCCTGCCTAATTGTTTGCCTAATTGCCTGCCTAATTGCCTGCCTAATTGCCTGCCTAATTGCCTGCGTTATTACCTGCCAAATTGCCTGCTTAATTGCCTGCCTATTTACCTGCCTAATTGCCTGTCTAATTGCTTGCCTAATTATCTGCCTTATTGCCTGCCTAATTGCCTGCTTAATTGCCCGCCTAATTGCCTGCCTAATTAACTGCTAAATTGCCTGACTAATTATTTGCCTAATTACCTACCTAATTAACTGCTTTACTGCCTGCCTAATTGCTTGCCTGCCTAATTGCCTACCAAATTTCCTACCTAATTGCCTGCCTTCCTGCCTTATTGCCTGCCTAATTTACTTCATTAATGCCTGCCTTATTAACTGCTAATTGCCTGCCTAATTAACTGCATAATTGCCTGCCTTATTGCCTCCGTAATTGCCTGCTTAATTGCCTGCTTATTGCCTGCTTAATTGCCTGCCTAATTGCCTGCCTTATTACCTGCCAAATTGCCTGCTTGCCCAATTTACTGCTTAATTGCATGCCTAATTGCCTTGTTGCCTAATTATCTGCCTAATTGCCTGTTTAATTAACTGCCTTACTGCCTGCCTAATTGCCTGCCTGCCTAATTGCCTACCTAATTGCCTACCTAATTGGCTGCCTTCCTGCCTTATAGCCTGCCTAATTGACTTCATAATTGCCTGCCTTATTCACTGTCGTATTGCCTGCCTAATTAACTGCCACATGCTGCTTTATTGCCTGCCTAATTGCCTGCTTAATTGCCTGCCTAATTACCTGCCTAATTGCCTGCCTAATTGCCTGCTTAATTTACCTGCCTAATTGCCTGCCTAATTGCCTGCCTAATTTTTTACCTATTGCCTATCCAATTGCCTTCCTTCCTGCCTAATTGCCTGCCTAATTGACTTCATAATTGCCTGCCTTATTGCCTGCTTGCTATATTGCCTGCCTATCTAATTGCCTGCTTAATTGCCTGCCTAATTGCCTGCCTTTTTGCCTTATTTCCTGCCTGCCTAATTGCCTGCTTAATAAACTGCCAAATTGCCTGCCTAGTTAACTGCCTAATTAACTGACTAATTGCCTGACTAATTAACTGCCTAATTGCTTGCTTAAATGCTTGTCTAATTGCCAGCCTAATTGCCTGCCTAATTAACTGCCTAATTACCTGCCTAATTGCCTGCCTTATTTCCTGCCTAATTAACTGCCTAATTGCCTGCCTTATTGCCTGCCTAATTACCTGCCTAACTGCCTGCCTAATTGGTTGCCTGATTGCCGTCCAAATTGCCTGCCTAATTAACTGCCTAATTACTTGCCTAATTGCCTACCTGCCTAATTGCCTGCTTGCCTAATTGCCTGCCTAATTGCCTGCCTAATTGCCTGCTTAATTGCCTGTTTAATTAACTGCCTAATTGCAAGGCCTAATAAACTGCCTTATTAACTGCCTTATAGCCTTCCTAATTGCCTGCTTAATTATCTGTATTATTGCCTGCCTAATTAACAGCTTAAATCCCTGCTTAAATGCCTGCCTTATTAACTGCCTAATTGCCTACCAGATTCCCTGCCTAATTGTCTGCTCAATATTTGCCTGCCTAATTGCCTGCCTAATTGACTTCATAATTGCCTGCCTTATTACTGCCTAATTGCCTGCCTTATTGCATGCCTTATTGCCTGCCTAATTGCCTGCCTAATTACCTGCCAAATTGCCTGCTTGCCCAAGTAACTGCTTAATAGCATGTTTAATTGCCTGCCTGCCTAATTGCCTGCCTAATTGCTTGCCTAATTAACTGCCTAATTGCCTCCTTAATTGCCTGCTTAATTGCTTGCCTGATTGCCTGCCTAATTACCTGCCAAATGACTTGCCTGCCTAATTAACTGCTTAATTGCCTGCCTAATTACCTGCCTGCCTTATTGCTTGCCTGCTTAATTGCCTGCCTAATTAGCTGCGTAATTGCTTGCCTAATTAACTACCTTATTGCCTGAATAATTGCTTGATTAATTATCTGTCTTATTGCCTGCCTAATTACTGCTTAATTCCCTGCTTAATTGCCTGCTTAATTAACTGCCTAATTGCCAACCAGATTGCCTGCCTAATTGTCTGCTCACTATTTGCCTGCCTAATTGCCTGCCAATTGCCTGCCTAATTACCAGCCTAATTGCCTGCCTAATTACCTGCCTAATTGTCTGCCTGCCTAATTGCCTGCCTAATTGCCTGCCTAATTTCCTGCCTTATTATCTGCCTAAAAAAGGCCTAATTGCCTACCTAATTGGCTGTCGAATGGCCTGCCTATTTGCCTGGCTTATTGCCTGCCTAATTAAATGCCTAATTGCCTGCCTAATTGGCTGTCTAATTACCTGCCTATTTGCCTGCCTTATTGCCTGCTTAATTACCTGCCTAATTGCCTGCCTAATTGCCTGCCTAATTAACTGCATAATTGCTTGCCTAATAAACTACCTTATTGTCTGCCTAATTGCCTGCCTAATCATCTGTCTTATTGCATGCCTAATTAACTGCTTAATTCCTTGCCTAAGTGCCTGCTTAATTTCCTGCCTAATTGCCTGTTTAATTACCTGCCTAATTGCCTGCCTAATTGTCTGCCTGCCTAATTGCCTGCCTAATTATCTGCCTAATTTAATGCCTAATTGCCTGCCTAATTGGCTGCCTAATATCCTGCCTATTTGCCTGCCTTATTGCCTGCCTTATTGCCTGCTGAATTACCTGCTAATTGCTTGCCTAATTGCCTGCCTAATTGCCTGCCTAAATACCTCCCAGATTGCCTGCTTGCCTAATGAACTGGTTAATAGCCTGCCTAATTGCCTGCCTGCCTAATTAACTGCACAATAGCCTGCCTTATTAGGGGCCTAATTAACTGCCTAATTGCCTGCCTAATTAACTGCTTAACTGCCTGCCTAATTAACTGCCTAATTGCCTGCCTAATTGCTTGCCTGCCTAATTGCCTGCCTAATTAAGTGTCTAATTGCCTGCCTAATTATCTGCCTAATTGCCTAACTAATTAACTGCCTAATTGCCTGCCTAAATGCCTGCTTAATTGCCTGCCTAATTAACTTCCTAATTGCCTACCTGATTAACTGCCTAATTAACTGCCTAATTGCCTGCCTTATTATCTGCCTAATTACCTGCCTAATTGCTTGCCTAATTGCCTGTCCAATTGCCTGTCAAATTATCTGCTTAATAGCCTGCCTAATCATCTGTCTTATGGCATGCCTAAATAACTTCTTAATTCCCTGCCTAATTGCCTGCCTAATTGCCTGCATAAATGCCTGCCTTATTGCCTCCCTAATTAACTGCCTAATTGCCTGCCTAATTATCTGCCTAATTGCCTACCTAATTTACTGCCTTACTGCCTGCTTTATTGCTTGCCTGCCTAATTGCCTACCTAATTGCCTACCTTTTTGCCTGCCTTCCTGCCTAATTGCTTGCCTTCCTGCCTAATCGCCTGCCTAATTTACTTCATTATTGCCTGCCTTATAAACTGCCTAATTGCCTACCTTATTAACTGCCTAATTGCATGCCTTATTGCCTGCCTAATTGCCTGTCTAATTGTTTGCCTGATTGCCTGCCTAATTGCCTGCCTAATTGCCTGCCTAATTGCCTGCCTAATTGCCTGCGTTATTACCTGCCAAATTGCCTGCTTAATTGCCTGCCTATTTACCTGCCTAATTGCCTGTCTAATTGCTTGCCTAATTATCTGCCTTATTGCCTGCCTAATTGCCTGCTTAATTGCCCGCCTAATTGCCTGCCTAATTAACTGCTAAATTGCCTGACTAATTATTTGCCTAATTACCTACCTAATTAACTGCTTTACTGCCTGCCTAATTGCTTGCCTGCCTAATTGCCTACCAAATTTCCTACCTAATTGCCTGCCTTCCTGCCTTATTGCCTGCCTAATTTACTTCATTAATGCCTGCCTTATTAACTGCTAATTGCCTGCCTAATTAACTGCATAATTGCCTGCCTTATTGCCTCCGTAATTGCCTGCTTAATTGCCTGCTTATTGCCTGCTTAATTGCCTGCCTAATTGCCTGCCTTATTACCTGCCAAATTGCCTGCTTGCCCAATTTACTGCTTAATTGCATGCCTAATTGCCTTGTTGCCTAATTATCTGCCTAATTGCCTGTTTAATTAACTGCCTTACTGCCTGCCTAATTGCCTGCCTGCCTAATTGCCTACCTAATTGCCTACCTAATTGGCTGCCTTCCTGCCTTATAGCCTGCCTAATTGACTTCATAATTGCCTGCCTTATTCACTGTCGTATTGCCTGCCTAATTAACTGCCACATGCTGCTTTATTGCCTGCCTAATTGCCTGCTTAATTGCCTGCCTAATTACCTGCCTAATTGCCTGCCTAATTGCCTGCTTAATTTACCTGCCTAATTGCCTGCCTAATGCCTGCCTAATTTTTTACCTATTGCCTATCTAATTGCCTTCCTTCCTGCCTAATTGCCTGCCTAATTGACTTCATAATTGCCTGCCTTATTAACTTGCTAATTGCCTGCCTAATTGCATGCCTTATTGCCTGCTTAATTGCCTGCCTAATTACCTGCGAAATTGCCTGCTTGCCCAATTAACTGCTTAATTGCATGCCTTATTGCCTGCCTGCCTAAATGCCTGCCTGCCTAATTGCTTGCCTAATTAACTGCCTAATTGCTCCTTAATTGTCTGCTTAATTGCTTGCCTTATTGCCTGCCTAATTACCTGCCAAATGGCTTGCCTGCCTTATTAACTGCATAATTGCCTGCCTACTTGCCTGTCTAATTAAAAGCCTAACCGAAAACCGAAATCCGTAAACGACAATTTGCGATTTGCGAACTGCGAACTTCAAACTGCAACTGAAAC
The DNA here is from genome assembly GCF_032445375.1 of Bacillus rossius redtenbacheri. Taxonomy (NCBI): domain Eukaryota; kingdom Metazoa; phylum Arthropoda; class Insecta; order Phasmatodea; family Bacillidae; genus Bacillus; species Bacillus rossius. Next base: position 13,813 of record NW_026962331.1, read on the forward strand.
TGCGAACCGCAAAACGCAATCCGCATACCATATACATTCTACCGCAAACTGTGAATTGCGAACTAATTAATTGCCTAATTGCCTGCCTTTTGCATTATTTCCTGCCTGCCTAATTGCCTGCTTAATTGCCTGCCAAATTGCATGCCTAATTGCCTGCTTAATTCTCTGCCTTACTGCCTGCCTAATTGCCTGCCTGCCTAATTGCCTGCATAATTGCCTGCCTAATTTCCTACTTAATTGCCTGCCTAATTGCCTGCCTAATTGCCTGCCTAATTGCCTGTTTAATTAACTGCCTAATTGCAAGGCCTAATAAACTGCCTAATTAACTGTCTTATAGCCTTCCTAATTGCCTGCCTGCCTAAGTAAATTCCTGCCTAATTGCTTGCCTAATTGCTTGCTTAATTTACTGCCTAATTGCGTGCTTAATTGCCTGCCAAATTGCCTGCTTAATTGCCTACCTTATTGTCTGCCTAATTAACTGCCTAATTGCCTGCCTCATTATTTGCCTAATTACCTGCCTAATTAACTGCCTTACTGCCTGCCTTATTGCCTGCCTGCCTAATTGCCTGCTTAATTGCCTGCCTAATTGCCTGCCTAATTAACTGCCTAGCTGCCTGCCTCATTATTTGCCTAATTACCTGCCTAATTAACTGTGTAAAACCTTCTTAATTGCCTGCCTGCCTAAGTAAATTCCTGCCTAATTGCTTGCCTAATTTACTGCCTAATTGCCTGCCTTATTGCCTGCCTAATTAACTTCCTAATTGCCTGCCTGACTAACTGCCTATTTGCCTGCCTTATTGCTTGCCTAATTGCCTGCCTTACTGCCTGCTTGCTATATTGCCTGCCTATCTAATTGACTGCTTAATTGCCTGCCTAATTGCCTGCCAAATTGCCTGACTAATTACCTACCTGCCTTATTGCCTGCCTCATTGCCTACCTAATTGCCTGCCTTATTAACTGCCTAATTGCCTGCCTAACTGCCTGCCTAATTGCCTGCTTAATTGCCTGCCTAATTGCCTTTCTAATTAATTGCCTAATTGCCTGCCTTTTTGCCTAATTTCCTGCCTGCCTAATTGCCTGCTTTATTAACTGCCTAATTGCCTGCCTAGTTAACTGCCTGATTGATGACTATTTGATTGACTAATTGCCTGACTTATTAACTGCCTAATTAGTTGTTTATTGTTTGTCTAATTGCCAGCCTAATTGCCTGCCTAATTGCCTGCCTAACTGCCTGCCTAATTGCCTGCTTAATTGCCTGCCTAATTGCCTTTCTAATTAATTGCCTAATTGCCTGCCTTTTTGCCTAATTTCCTACCTGCCTAATTGCCTGCTTTATTAACTGCCTAATTGCCTGCCTAGTTAACTGCCTGATTGATGACTATTTGATTGACTAATTGCCTGACTTATTAACTGCCTAATTAGTTGTTTATTGTTTGTCTAATTGCCAGCCTAATTGCCTGCCTAATTAACTGCCTAATTACCTGCCTAATTGCCTGCCTTATTTCCTGCCTAATTAACTGCCTAATTGCCTGCCGTATTGCCTGCCTAATTACCTGCCTAACTGCCTTTCTTTATTGCTTGCCTGATTGCCTGCCTAATTGCCTGCCTAATTACTTGCCTAATTGCCTACCTGCCTAATTGCCTGCCTGTCTAATTGCCTGCCTAATTGCCTGCTTAATTGCCTGTTAAATTAACTGTCTAATTACAAGGCCTAATAAACTGCTTTATTAACTGCCTTATAGCCTTCCTAATTGCCTGCCTGCCTAAGTAACTTCCTGCGTAAATGCTTGCCTTATTGCTTGCCTAATTGCCTGCTTAATTGCCTGCCTAATTGCCTGCCTAATTGCCTGCCGAATTAGCTGCGTAATTGCTTGCCTAATTAACTGCCTTTATGCCTGCCTAATTGCCTGCTTAATAATCTGTCTTATTGCCTGACTAATTAACTGCTTAATTCCCTGCTTAATTGCCTACCTAATTAATTGCCTAATTGCCTACCAGATTGTCTGCCTAAATGTCTGCTTACTTTTTGCCTGTTTAATTGCCTGCCTAATTGCCTGCAAATTGCCTGCCTAATTACCTGCCTAATTGCCTGCCTAATTACCTGCTTAATTGCCTGCCTAATTGCCTGCCTAATTAACTTTCTAATTGCCTACCTATATAACTGCCTAATTGCCAGCCTAATTGCCAGCCAAATTGCCTGCTTAATTGCCTGCCTAATTAACTTGCTAATTACCTGCCTAATAATCTGCCTAATTGTCTGCTTAATTTCCTGCTTTATTGCCTGCCTAATTACCTGCCTAATTGCATGCATAATGGCCTGCCCTATTGCCTGCTTAATTGCCTGCCTAATTAACTGCCTAATAATAGCCTAATTGCCTGTCTAATTATCTATCTAATAGCCTGCCTAATTCCTGCCTAATTACCTACCAAACTGCCTGCCTGCCTAATTAACTGCTTGATTGCATGCCTAATTGCCTGCCTGCCTAATTGCCTGCCTGTCTAATTACTTGCTTAATTAACTGCCTAATTGTATTCCTGCCTATTTGCCTACCTAATTGCCTGCCTTAAAACCTGCCTAATAAACTGCCTAATTGCCTTCCTAATTGCCTACCTAATTGCCTGCTTAATTGATTGCCTTATTGCCTGCCTAATTACATGCCTAATTGCTTGCCTGCCTAATTACCTGTTTAATTGCCTGCCTAATTGCTTGCCTTATTAACTGCCTAATTCCCAGCTTAATTGCCTGCCTTATTGCCTGACTATTTGCTTAACTAATTAACTGCCTAATTTCCTGCCTAATTGCCTGCCTAATTAACTGCATAATTGCCTGCTTGATTAACGGCCTAATTAACTGCCTAATTAACTGCCTTATTATCTGCCTAATTGCCTGCTTAATAGCCTGATTAATTGCCTGCCTAATATCCTTGGTTATTGCCTGCCTTATTATCTGCCTATTTGCCTGCCTAATTAATTTCTTAATTGCCTGCCTTATTGCTTGCCTGCCTAATAGTCTGCTCAATTAACTGCCTAATTGCCTGCCTAATTGCCTGCATAATTAATTGCCTAATTGCCTGCCTAATTAACTGCCTAATTGCCTGCCTAATTAACTGCCTAATTAACTGCCTAATTGCCTGCCTAAATATCTGCCTAATTGGCTGCCTAATTGCCTGCCTAATTGCCTGCCTAATTACCTGCCTAATTACCTGCTTAATTTCCTGCCTAATTAACTGCCTAATTGCCTGCCTATATAACTGCATATTGCCTGCCTAATTATCTGCCTAATTGCCTGCCTTATTAACTGCTTAATTGCCTGCCTAATTGCCTGCCTTATTGCCTGCCTAATTATCTGCCTATTTGCCCGTCTAATTAACTGCCTAATTGCACTCCTAATTGCTTGAATGCCTAATTGTCTGCCTAATCGCGTGCCTAATCGTCTGCCTATTTAACTGCCTAATTAACTGCCCAATTGCCTGCCTAATTGCCAGCCTAATTTACTGCTTATTGCCTTCCTAATTTACTGCCTAATTGCCTGCCTAATTAACTGCATAATAGCCTGCCTATTAAACGGCCTAATTAACTGCCTTATTATCTGCCTAATTGCCTGCCTAATTGCCTGCCTAATTGCCTGCCTTATTGCCTGCCTAAACATCTGCCTATTTGCCTGCCTAATTAACTGCTTAATTTCCTCCCTTATTGCTTGCCTGTCTAATTGCCTGACTAATTGTCTGCCTAATTAACTGCCTAATTGCCTGCCTTATTGCCTATCTAATTGCTTGTCTAATTGCCTGCCTAATTGCCTGCCTAATTAAATGCCTAATTGCCTGCCTAATTAACTGCCCAATTGCCTGCCTAATTATTTGCCTAATTGCCTGCCTAATTGCCTGCTTAATTGCCTGCCTAATTGCCTGCTTTATTGTCTGTCTAATTGCCTGCCTAATTGCCTTCCTAATTGCCTACCTAATTGCCTGCTTAATTGATTGCCTTATTGCCTGCCTAATTACATGCCTAATTGCTTGCCTGCCTAATTACCTGTTTAATTGCCTGCCTAATTGCTTGCCTTATTAACTGCCTAATTCCCAGCTTAATTGCCTGCCTTATTGCCTGACTATTTGCTTAACTAATTAACTGCCTAATTTCCTGCCTAATTGCCTGCCTAATTAACTGCATAATTGCCTGCTTGATTAACGGCCTAATTAACTGCCTAATTAACTGCCTTATTATCTGCCTAATTGCCTGCTTAATAGCCTGATTAATTGCCTGCCTAATATCCTTGGTTATTGCCTCCCTTATTATCTGCCTATTTGCCTGCCTAATTAATTTCTTAATTGCCTGCCTTATTGCTTGCCTGCCTAATAGTCTGCTCAATTAACTGCCTAATTGCCTGCCTAATTGCCTGCATAATTAATTGCCTAATTGCCTGCCTAATTAACTGCCTAATTGCCTGCCTAATTAACTGCCTAATTAACTGCCTAATTGCCTGCCTAAATATCTGCCTAATTGGCTGCCTAATTGCCTGCCTAAAAGTCTGCCTAATTGCCTGCCTAATTAACTGCCTTATAGCCTGCCTAATTTACTGCCTAATTGCCTGCTTAATTGCATGCCTTTTTACCTGCCTAATTGCCTGCCTAATTAACTGCCTAATTGCTTGCCTAATTGCCTGTCTAATTGCCAGCCTAATTTTCAGCCTTATTGCCTGCTTAATTGCCTGCCAAATTAACTGCCTAATTGCCAGCCTAATAATCTGCCTAATTGCCTGCATAATTGTCTGTCTAATTGCCTGCCTAACTACCTGCCTAATTGCCTTACTTATTAGCTGCCTAATTGCCTACCTAATTAACTGCCTAACTGCCAGCCTAATAAACTGCCTAATTGCCTGCCAGCCTATTTGCCTGCCTAATTAACTGCTTATTGCCTGCCTATTGCCTGCCTAATTAAATGCCTAATTGCCTGTCTAATTTTCTGCCTTATTGCCTGCCTAATTGCCTGCTTAATTGCCTGCTTAATTAACTGCCTAATTGCCTTCCTAATTGCCTGCCTAATTAACTGCCTAAATGCCTTCCTAATTAACTGCTTAATTGCCAGCCTAAATGCCAGCCAAATTGCCTGCTGAATTGCCTGCCTAATTAACTGCCTGATTGCCTGCCTAATTATATGCTTAAATGTCTGCTTAATCTCCTGCCTAATTGCCTGCCTAATTACCTGCTTAATTGCCTGCCTAATTAACTGCCTAATAATAGCCTAATTGCCTGCCTAATTAACTGCCTAATAATAGCCTAATTGCCTGCCTAATTAACTGCCTAATAATAGCCTAATTGCCTGCCTAATTATCTATCTACTAGCCTGCCTAATGGCCTGCCTGATTACCTACCAAATTGCCTGCCTGCCTAATAAACTGCTTAATTGCGTGCCTAATTGCCTGCCTGCCTAATTGCCTGCCTGTCTAATGACTTGCCAAATAACTTTTTAATTGTATTCCTGCCTATTTGCCTGCCTAATTGCCTGCCTTAAAGCCTGCCTAAAAGCCTGCCTAATTAACTGCATAATTGCCTTCCTAATTGCCTACCTAATTGCCTGCTTAATTGCTTGCCTTTTTGCTTCCTAAATACCTGCCTAATTGCTTGCCTGACTAATAAACTGTTTAATTGCCTGCCTAATTGCTTGCCTTATTTACTGCCTAATTCCCAGCTTAATTGCCTGCCTTATTGCCTGACTATATGCTTGCCTAATATCCTGCATAATTGCCTGCCTAATTGCCTGCCTAATTAACTGCCTAATTAACTTCCTAATTAACTGCCTTATTATCTGCCTTATTGCCTGCCTAATTGCTTGCTTAATTGCCTGCCTAATTGCCTGCCTTATTGCCTGCCTAATTATCTGCATATTTGCCTGCCTAATTAACTGCTTATTTGCCTCCCTTATTGCTTGCCTGCCTATTTGCCTGCCTAATTGTCTGCCTAATTAACTGCCTAATTGCCTGCCTAATTGCTTGGGTAATTGCCTGTTAAATGCCAGCCTAATTGCCTTTTTAATTGCCTGCCTTATTGCCTGCCTAATTGCCTGCCTAATTACCTGCCTAATTGCCTGCCTTATTGCATGCCTAATAGCCTGCCTAATTAACTGCCTAATTGCCTGCCTAATTGCCTGCCTAATTAAATGCCTAATTGCCTACCTATTTGACTGCCTAATTGCCAGCCTAATTGCCAGCTAAATTGCCTGCTAAATGCCTGCCTAATTAACTGCCTAATTGCCTGCCTAACTATCTGCCTAATCGTCTGCTTAATTTCCTGCCTAATTTCCTGCCTAATTGCCTGCTAATTACCTGCTTAATTGCCTGCCTAATTAACTGCCTAATTAACTGCCTAATTGCCTGCCTAATTAACTGCCTAAAAATAGCCTAATTGCCTGCCTAATTATCTATCTAATAGCCTGCCTATTTAACTGCCTAATTGCCTGCCTAAATGCCTGCCTAATTAACTGCATAATTGCATGCCTAATTAACGGCCTAATTAACTGCCTTATTATCTGCCTAATTGCCTGCCTAATTGCCTGCTTATTTGCCTGCCTAATTGCCTGCCTTATTGCCTGCCATATTATCTACATATTTGCCTGCCTAATTAACTGCTTAATTGCCTGCCTTCTTGCTTGCCTGCCTAATTGCCTGCCTGTCTAATTACTTGCCTAATTAACTGCCTAATTGTATTCCTGCCTATTCGCCTACCTTATTGCCTGCCTAAAATTCTGCCTAATAAACTGCCTAATTGCCTTCCTAATTGCCTACCTTATTGCCTGCTTAATTGCTTGCTTATTGCCTGCCTAATTACCTGCCTAATTGCTTGCCTGCCTAATTAACTGTTTAATTGCCTGCCTAATTGCTTGCCTTATTAATTGCCTAATTCCCAGCTTAATTGCCTGCCTTATTGCCTGACTAATTGTTTGCCTAATTAACTGCCTAATTATCTGCCTATTTGCCTGCCTAATTGCCTGCCTAATTACCTGCCTAATTGCCTGCATAATGGCCTGTCTTATTGCATGCTTAATTGCCTGCCTAATTAACTGCCTAATAATAGCCTAATTGCCTGCATAATTAACTGCCTGATCGCCTGCCTAATTAACTGCCTTATTATCTGCCTAATTGCCTGCTTTATTGCCTGCCTAATTGCCTGCCTTATTGCCTGCCTAATTATATGCCTAATTGCTTGTCTGCCTAATTAACAGATTAATTGCCTGCCTAATTGCTTGCCTTATAAACTGCCTAATTTTCAGCTTAATTGCCTGCCTTATTGCCTGACTAATTGCCTGCCTAATTAAAAACCTAATTGACTGCCTAATTAACTGCCCAATTGCCTGCCTTATTATCTGCCTAATTGCCTGCCTTATTATCTGCCTAATTGCCTGCCTAATATTCTATCTAATAGCCTGCCTAATGGCCTGCCTAATTACCTACCAAATTGCCTGCCTAATTAACTGCTAAATTGCTTGCCTAATTGCCTGCCTGCCTAATTGCCTGCCTGTCTAATTACTTGCCTAATTAACTGCCTAATTGTATTCCTGCCTATTCGCCTACCTTATTGCCTGCCTAAAATTCTGCCTATTAAACTGCCTAATTGCCTTCCTAATTGCCTACCTAATTGCCTGCTTAATTGCTTGCCATATTGCCTGCCTAATTACCTGCCTAATTGCTTGCCTGCCTAATTAACTGTTTAATTGCCTGCCTAATTGCTTGCCTTATAAACTGCCTTATTTTCAGCTTAATTGCCTGCCTTATTGCCTGACTAATTGCTTGCCTAATTAACTGCCTAATTGCCTGCCTAATTAACTGCATAATTGCCTGCTTGATTAAAGCCTAATTATCTGCCTAATTAACTGCCTTATTATCTGCCTAATTGCCTACCTAATTGCCTGATTAATTGCCTATCTTATTGCCTGCCTTCCTGCGTATTTGCCTGCCTATTTGACTTAATAATTGCCAGCCTAATTAACTGCCTAATTGCCTGCCTAATTAACTGCCTAATTGCCTGCCTAATTGCATGCCTGCCTAATTGCCTACCTAATTAAGTGCCTAATAGCCTTCCTAATTAACTGCCTAATTGCCTAACTAATTAACTGCCTAATTGCCTGCTTAATTGCCTGCCTAATTAACTACAATATTGCCTGCCTTATTTACTGCCTAATTAACTGCGTAATTGCCTGCTTAATTAACTGCCTATTTCCTGCCTTATTGCCTAGCTAATTCCCTCCGAATTAACTGCCTAATTGCCTGCCTAATCATCTGTCTTCTTGCATGCCTAATTAACTGCTTAATTCCCTGCCTAGTTGCCTGCCTAATTGCCTGCCTAATTGCCTCCCTAATTAACTGCGTAATTGCCTGCCTAATTATCTGCTTAATTGCCTACATAATTAACTGCCTGACTGCCTGCTTTATTGCTTTCCTGCTTAATTGCCTACCTAATTGCCTACCTTATTGCCTGCCTTCCTGCCTTATTGCCTGCCTTCCTGCCTTATTGCCTGCCTTCCTGCCTAATTGCCTGCCTAATTGACTTCATAATTGCCTGCCTAATTAACTGCCTAATTGCCTGCCTTATTAACTGCTTTATTAACTGCCTAATAGCCTGCCTAATTTAATGCCTAATTGCTTGAATGCCTAATTGCTTGCCTGCCTAATTTCTTGCCCAATTAACTGCCTTATTGCCTGCCTAATTGCCTGCTTAATTGCCTGCCTAATTATCTGCCTATTTGCCTGCCTAATTAACTGCCTAATTGCCTGACTTATTGCCTGCCTAATTAACTGCCTAATTGCCTGCCTAATTAACTGCCTAATAACTGCCTTACTAACTGCCTAATTGCTTGCCTGTCTAATTGCCTTTTTTAATTATCTACCTAATTGCCTGCCTTTCTGCCTATTTGCCTGCCTAATTGACTTCATAATTGCCTGTCTTATTAACTGGCTAATTGCCTTCTTAATTAACTGCCTAATTGCCTGCCTTATTGCCTGCCTAATTAACTGCCAAATTGCCTGCCTTATTAACTGCTTTATTAACTGCCTAATTGCCTGCCTTATTGCCTGCCTAATTGCCTGCCTAATTGCTTGCCTGATTAACTGCCTAATTGCCTGCCTAATTAACTGCCTAATTGCCTGCCTATTGATTTGCCTAAAATCCTGCCTAATTAACTGCGTTACTGCCTGCCTAATTGCTTGCCTGCTAATTGCCTACCTAATTGCCTGCCTTCCTGCCTAATTGCCTGCCTAATTGTCACTTATAATTGCCTGCCTTATTAACTGCTAATTGCCTGCCTATTTACCTGCCTAACTGCCTGCCTATTTGCCTGCCTGATTGCCTGCCTAATTGCCTGCCTGATAAACTGCCTAATAACCTGCCTAATAACCTACCTGCCTAATTGCCTGCCTGCCTAATTGCCTGCCTAATTGCTTGTTTAATTAACTGCCTAATTGCAAGGCCTAATAAACTGCCTAATTAACTGTCTTATAGCCTTCCTAATTGCCTGCCTGCCTAAGTAAATTCCTGCCTAATTGCCTGCTTAATTGCCTGCCTAATTGCCTGCCTAATTAACTGCCTAATTGCCTGCCTCATTATTTGCCTAATTACCTGCCTAATTTACTGCCTTACTGCCTGCCTAATTGCTTGCCTGCCTAATTGCCTACCAAACTGCCTACCTAATTGACTGCCTAATTGACTTCATAAATACATGCCTTATTAACTGCCTAATTTCCGCTATATTAACTGCCTAATTGCCTGCCTTTTTGCCTGCCTAATTAACTGCCTAATTGCCTGCCTTATTGCCTGCCTAATTAACTGCCTAATTGCCTGCCTGACTAACTGCCTATTTGCCTGCCTTATTGCTTGCATAATTGCCTGCCTGATTGCCTGCTTGCTATATTGCTTGCCTATCGAATTACCTGCTCAATTGCCTGCCTAATTGCCTGACTAATTGCCTTCCTAATTGCCTGCTTAATTGCCTGCCTTATTAACTGCCAAATTGCCTGCCTGCCTAATTAACTGCCTAATTGCCTGACTGCTTAATTGGCTGACTATCTAGTTGCGTGCCTAGTTGCCTGCCTGTTTAATTAACTGCCTAATTGCCTGCCCAAATGCCTGCCTAATTGCTGCCCAAATGCCTGCCTAATTGCCTGCCTAATTGCCTGCCTAATTTCCTGCCAAATTGCCTGCCTTATTTGCCTACCTGACTAACTGCCTATTTGTCTGCCTTATTGCTTGCCTAATTGCCTGCCTTATTGCCTGCTTGCTATATTGCCTGCCTTCCTAATTGCCTGCTTAATTGCCTGCCTTATTAACTGCCAAATTGCCTGCCTGCCTAATAAACTGCCTAATTGCCTGACTGCTTAATTGGCTGACTATCTAGTTGCGTGCCTAGTTGCCTGCCTGTTTAATTAACTGCCTAATTGCCTGCCCAAATGCCTGCCTAATTGCTGCCCAAATGCCTGCCTAATTGCCTGCCTAATTGCCTGCCTAATTTCCTGCCAAATTGCCTGCCTTATTTGCCTACCTGACTAACTGCCTATTTGTCTGCCTTATTGCTTGCCTAATTGCCTGCCTTATTGCCTGCTTGCTATATTGCCTGCCTATCTAATTTCCTGCTTAATTGCCTGCCTAATTGCCTGCCTTTTTGCCTAATTTCCTGCCTGCCTAATTGCCTGCTTAATAAACTGCCAAATTGCCTGCCTAGTTAACTGCCTAATTAACTGACTAATTGCCTGACTAATTAACTGCCTAATTGCTTGCTTAAATGCTTGTCTAATTGCCAACCTAATTGCCTGCCTAATTAACTGCCTTATTACTTGCCTAATTGCCTACCTGCCTAATTGCCTGCTTGCCTAATTGCCTGCCTAATTGCCTGCCTAATTGCCTGCTTAATTGCCTGTTTAATTAACTGCCTAATTGCAAGGCCTAATAAACTGCCTTATTAACTGCCTTATAGCCTTCCTAATTGCCTGCTTAATTATCTGTATTATTGCCTGCCTAATTAACAGCTTAAATCCCTGCTTAAATGCCTGCCTAATTAACTGCCTAATTGCCTACCAGATTCCCTGCCTAATTGTCTGCTCAATATTTGCCTGCCTAATTGCCTGCCTAATTGACTTCATAATTGCCTGCCTTATTACTGCCTAATTGCCTGCCTTATTGCATGCCTTATTGCCTGCCTAATTGCCTGCCTAATTACCTGCAAAATTGCCTGCTTGCCCAAGTAACTGCTTAATAGCATGTTTAATTGCCTGCCTGCCTAATTGCCTGCCTGCCTAATTGCTTGCCTAATTAACTGCCTAATTGCCTCCTTAATTGCCTGCTTAATTGCTTGCCTGATTGCCTGCCTAATTACCTGCCAAATGACTTGCCTGCCTAATTAACTCCTTAATTGCCTGCCTAATTACCTGCCTGCCTTATTGCTTGCCTGCTTAATTGCCTGCCTAATTAGCTGCGTAATTGCTTGCCTAATTAACTACCTTATTGCCTGAATAATTGCTTGATTAATTATCTGTCTTATTGCCTGCCTAATTACTGCTTAATTCCCTGCTTAATTGCCTGCCTAATTAACTGCCTAATTGCCAACCAGATTGCCTGCCTCATTGTCTGCTCACTATTTGCCTGCCTAATTGCCTGCCAATTGCCTGCCTAATTACCAGCCTAATTGCCTGCCTAATTACCTGCCTAATTGTCTGCCTGCCTAATTGCCTGCCTAATTGCCTGCCTAATTTCCTGCCTTATTATCTGCCTAATTAAATGCCTAATTGCCTACCTAATTGGCTGTCGAATGGCCTGCCTATTTGCCTGGCTTATTGCCTGCCTAATTAAATGCCTAATTGCCTGCCTAATTGGCTGTCTAATTACCTGCCTATTTGCCTGCCTTATTGCCTGCTTAATTACCTGCCTAATTGCCTGCCTAATTGCCTGCCTAATTAACTGCATAATTGCTTGCCTAATCAACTACCTTATTGTCTGCCTAATTGCCTGCCTAATCATCTGTCTTATTGCATGCCTAATTAACTGCTTAATTCCTTGCCTAAGTGCCTGCTTAATTTCCTGCCTAATTGCCTGTTTAATTACCTGCCTAATTACCTGCCTAATTGTCTGCCTGCCTAATTGCCTGCCTAATTATCTGCCTAATTTAATGCCTAATTGCCTGCCTAATTGGCTGTCTAATATCCTGCCTATTTGCCTGCCTTATTGCCTGCCTTATTGCCTGCTGAATTACCTGCTAATTGCTTGCCTAATTGCCTGCCTAATTGCCTGCCTAAATACCTCCCAGATTGCCTGCTTGCCTAATGAACTGGTTAATAGCCTGCCTAATTGCCTGCCTGCCTAATTAACTGCACAATAGCCTGCCTTATTAGGGGCCTAATTAACTGCCTAATTGCCTGCCTAATTAACTGCTTAATTGCCTGCCTAATTAACTGCCTAATTGCCTGCCTAATTGCTTGCCTGCCTAATTGCCTGCCTAATTAAGTGTCTAATTGCCTGCCTAATTATCTGCCTAATTGCCTAACTAATTAACTGCCTAATTGCCTGCCTAAATGCCTGCTTAATTGCCTGCCTAATTAACTTCCTAATTTCCTACCTGATTAACTGCCTAATTAACTGCCTAATTGCCTGCCTTATTATCTGCCTAATTACCTGCCTAATTGCTTGCCTAATTGCCTGTCCAATTGCCTGTCAAATTATCTGCTTAATTGCCTGCCTAATCATCTGTCTTATGGCATGCCTAAATAACTTCTTAATTCCCTGCCTAATTGCCTGCCTAATTGCCTGCATAAATGCCTGCCTTATTGCCTCCCTAATTAACTGCCTAATTGCCTGCCTAATTATCTGCCTAATTGCCTACCTAATTTACTGCCTTACTGCCTGCTTTATTGCTTGCCTGCCTAATTGCCTACCTAATTGCCTACCTTTTTGCCTGCCTTCCTGCCTAATTGCTTGCCTTCCTGCCTAATCGCCTGCCTAATTTACTTCATTATTGCCTGCCTTATAAACTGCCTAATTGCCTACCTTATTAACTGCCTAATTGCCTGCCTTATTGCCTGCCTAATTGCCTGCCTAATTGTTTGCCTAATTGCCTGCCTAATTGCCTGCCTAATTGCCTGCCTAATTGCCTGCCTAATTGCCTGCGTTATTACCTGCCAAATTGCCTGCTTAATTGCCTGCCTATTTGCCTGCCTAATTGCCTGTCTAATTGCCTGCCTAATTGCCTGCTTAATTGCCCGCCTAATTGCCTGCCTAATTAACTGCTAAATTGCCTGACTAATTATTTGCCTAATTACCTACCTAATTAACTGCTTTACTGCCTGCCTAATTGCTTGCCTGCCTAATTGCCTACTAAATTTCCTACCTAATTGCCTGCCTTCCTGCCTTATTGCCTGCCTAATTTACTTCATTAATGCCTGCCTTATTAACTGCTAATTGCCTGCCTAATTAACTGCATAATTGCCTGCCTTATTGCCTCCGTAATTGCCTGCTTAATTGCCTGCTTATTGCTTGCTTAATTGCCTGCCTAATTGCCTGCCTTATTACCTGCCAAATTGCCTGCTTGCCCAATTTACTGCTTAATTGCATGCCTAATTGCCTTGTTGCCTAATTATCTGCCTAATTGCCTGTTTAATTAACTGCCTTACTGCCTGCCTAATTGCCTGCCTAATTGCCTACCTAATTGCCTACCTAATTGGCTGCCTTCCTGCCTTATAGCCTGCCTAATTGACTTCATAATTGCCTGCCTTATTCACTGTCGTATTGCCTGCCTAATTAACTGCCACATGCTGCTTTATTGCCTGCCAAATTGCCTGCTTAATTGCCTGCCTAATTGCCTGCCTAATTGCCTGCCTAATTGCCTGCTTAATTTACCTGCCTAATTGCATGCCTAATTGCCTGCCTAATTGTTTACCTATTGCCTACCTAATTGCCTTCCTTCCTGCCTAATTGCCTGCCTAATTGACTTCATAATTGCCTGCCTTATTAACTTGCTAATTGCCTGCCTAATTGCATGCCTTATTGCCTGCTTAATTGCCTGCCTAATTACCTGCGAAATTGCCTGCTTGCCCAATTAACTGCTTAATTGCATGCCTTATTGCCTGCCTGCCTAAATGCCTGCCTGCCTAATTGCTTGCCTAATTAACTGCCTAATTGCTCCTTAATTGTCTGCTTAATTGCTTGCCTTATTGCCTGCCTAATTACCTGCCAAATGGCTTGCCTGCCTTATTAACTGCATAATTGCCTGCCTACTTGCCTGTCTAATTAATAGCCTAACCGAAAAACGAAATCCGCAAACGACAATTTGCGATTAGCGAACTGCGAACTTCAAACTGCAACTGGAACTGCGAACCGCAAAACGCAATCCGCATACCATATACATTGTACCGCAAACTGTGAATTGCAAACTAATTAATTGCCTAATTGCCTGCCTTTTGCATTATTTCCTGCCTGCCTAATTGCCTGCTTAATTGCCTGCCAAATTGCATGCCTAATTGCCTGCTTAATTCTCTGCCTTACTGCCTGCCTAATTGCCTGCCTGCCTAATTGCCTGCATAATTGCCTGCCTAATTTCCTACTTAATTGCCTGCCTAATTGCCTGCCTAATTGCCTGTTTAATTAACTGCCTAATTGCAAGGCCTAATAAACTGCCTAATTAACTGTCTTATAGCCTTCCTAATTGCCTGCCTGCCTAAGTAAATTCCTGCCTAATTGCTTGCCTAATTGCTTGCTTAATTTACTGCCTAATTGCGTGCTTAATTGCCTGCCAAATTGCCTGCTTAATTGCCTACCTTATTGTCTGCCTAATTAACTGCCTAATTGCCTGCCTCATTATTTGCCTAATTACCTGCCTAATTAACTGCCTTACTGCCTGCCTTATTGCCTGCCTGCCTAATTGCCTGCTTAATTGCCTGCCTAATTGCCTGCCTAATTAACTGCCTAATTGCCTGCCTCATTATTTGCCTAATTACCTGCCTAATTAACTGTGTAAAACCTTCTTAATTGCCTGCCTGCCTAAGTAAATTCCTGCATAATTGCTTGCCTAATTGCTTGCCTAATTTACTGCCTAATTGCCTGCCTTATTGCCTGCCTAATTAACATCCTAATTGCCTGCCTGACTAACTGCCTATTTGCCTGCCTTATTGCTTGCCTAATTGCCTGCCTTACTGCCTGCTTGCTATATTGCCTGCCTATCTAATTGACTGCTTAATTGCCTGCCTAATTGCCTGCCTAATTGCCTGACTAATTACCTACCTGCCTTATTGCCTGCCTCATTGCCTACCTAATTGCCTGCCTTATTAACTGCCTAATTGCCTGCCTAATTGCCTGCCTAACTGCCTGCCTAATTGCCTGCTTAATTGCCTGCCTAATTGCCTTTCTAATTAATTGCCTAATTGCCTGCCTTTTTGCCTAATTTCCTGCCTGCCTAATTGCCTGCTTTATTAACTGCCTAATTGCCTGCCTAGTTAACTGCCTGATTGATGACTATTTGATTGACTAATTGCCTGACTTATTAACTGCCTAATTAGTTGTTTATTGTTTGTCTAATTGCCAGCCTAATTGCATGCCTAATTAACTGCCTAATTACCTGCCTAATTGCCTGCCTTATTTCCTGCCTAATTAACTGCCTAATTGCCTGCCGTATTGCCTGCCTAATTACCTGCCTAACTGCCTTTCTTTATTGCTTGCCTGATTGCCTGCCTAATTGCCTGCCTAATTACTTGCCTAATTGCCTACCTGCCTAATTGCCTGCCTGCCTAATTGCATGCCTAATTGCCTGCTTAATTGCCTGTTAAATTAACAGTCTAATTACAAGGCCTAATAAACTGCCTTATTAACTGCCTTATAGCCTTCCTAATAGCCTGCCTGCCTAAGTAACTTCCTGCGTAAATGCTTGCCTTATTGCTTGCCTAATTAACTGCCTAATTGCCTGCTTAATTGCCTGCCTAATTGCCTGCCTAATTGCCTGCCGAATTAGCTGCGTAATTGCTTGCCTAATTAACTGCCTTATGCCTGCCTAATTGCCTGCTTAATAATCTGTCTTATTGCCTGACTAATTAACTGCTTAATTCCCTGCTTAATTGCCTACCTAATTAATTGCCTAATTGCCTACCAGATTGTCTGCCTAAATGTCTGCTTACTTTTTGCCTGTTTAATTGCCTGCCTAATTGCCTGCAAATTGCCTGCCTAATTACCTGCCTAATTGCCTGCCTAATTACCTGCTTAATTGCCTGCCTAATTGCCTGCCTAATTAACTTTCTAATTGCCTACCTATATAACTGCCTAATTGCCAGCCTAATTGCCAGCCAAATTGCCTGCTTAATTGCCTGCCTAATTAACTTGCTAATTGCCTGCCTAATAATCTGCCTAATTGTCTGCTTAATTTCCTGCTTTATTGCCTGCCTAATTACCTGCCTAATTGCATGCATAATGGCCTGCCCTATTGCCTGCTTAATTGCCTGCCTAATTAACTGCCTAATAATAGCCTAATTGCCTGTCTAATTATCTATCTAATAGCCTGCCTAATTCCTGCCTAATTACCTACCAAACTGCCTGCCTGCCTAATTAACTGCTTGATTGCATGCCTAATTGCCTGCCTGCCTAATTGCCTGCCTGTCTAATTACTTGCTTAATTAACTGCCTAATTGTATTCCTGCCTATTTGCCTACCTAATTGCCTGCCTTAAAACCTGCCTAATAAACTGCCTAATTGCCTTCCTAATTGCCCTACCCTAATTGCCTGCTTAATTGATTGCCTTATTGCCTGCCTAATTACATGCCTAATTGCTTGCCTGCCTAATTACCTGTTTAATTGCCTGCCTAATTGCTTGCCTTATTAACTGCCTAATTCCCAGCTTAATTGCCTGCCTTATTGCCTGACTATTTGCTTAACTAATTAACTGCCTAATTGCCTGCCTAATTGCCTGCCTAATTAACTGCATAATTGCCTGCTTGATTAACGGCCTAATTAACTGCCTAATTAACTGCCTTATTATCTGCCTAATTGCCTGCTTAATAGCCTGATTAATTGCCTGCCTAATATCCTGCGTTATTGCCTGCCTTATTATCTGCCTATTTGCCTGCCTAATTAATTTCTTAATTGCCTGCCTTATTGCTTGCCTGCCTAATAGTCTGCTCAATTAACTGCCTAATTGCCTGGCTAATTGCCTGCATAATTAATTGCCTAATTGCCTGCCTAATTAACTGCCTAATTGCCTGCCTAATTAACTGCCTAATTAACTGCCTAATTGCCTGCCTAAATATCTGCCTAATTGGCTGCCTAATTGCCTGCCTAATTGCCTACCTAATTACCTGCCAAATTATCTACTTAATTGTCTCCCTAATTGTCTGCCTAATTAACTGCCTAATTAACTGCCTTATTGCCAGCCTTATTGCCTGCTTAATTGCCTACATAATTAACTGCCTAATTGCCTGCCCAATTAACTGCCTATTGCCTGCCTAATTATCTGCCTAATTGTTTGCCTAATTAACTGCTTAATTGCCTGCCAATTGCCTGCCTAATTGCTTGTTTAATTGCCTGTTAAATGCCAGTTTAAATGCATGTCTAATTGCCTGCCTAATTGCCTGCCTAATTACCTGCCTAATTGCCTGCCTTATTGCATGCTTAAAAGCCTAACTAATAAACTGCCTAATTGCATGCCTAATTGCCTGTCTAATTAACTGCCTAATTGCCTACCTAATTGACTGCCTAATTGCCAGCCTAATTGCCAGCAAAATTGCCTGCTTAATTGCCTGCCTAAAAAACTGCCTAATTGCCTGCCTAACTATCTGCCTAATTGTCTGCTTAATTTCCTGCCTAATTGCCTGCCTTATTACCTGCCTAATTGCCTGCCTAATTAACTGCCTAATTAACTGCCTAATTGCCTGCCTAATTAACTGCCTAAAATAGCCAATTTGCCTGCCTAATTATCTATCTAATAGCTTGCCTAATTAACTGCTTAATTGCCTGCCTAATTGCCTGCCTAATTAACTGCATAATTGCCTGCCTGATTAACGGCCTAATTAACTGCCTAATTAACTGCCTTATTATCTGCCTAATTGCCTGCCTAATTGCCTGCTTATTTGCCTGCCTAATTGCCTGCCTTATTGCCTGCCTTATTATCTGCCTATTTGCCTGCCTAATTAACTGCTTAATTGCCTGCCGTCTTGCTTGCCTGCCTAATTGCCTGCCTGTCTAATTACTTGCCTAATTAACTGCCTAATTGTATTCCTGCCTATTCGCCTACCTTATTGCCTGCCTAAAATTCTGCCTAATAAACTGCCTAATTGCCTTCCTAATTGCCTACCTAATTGCCTGCTTAATTGCTTGCTTATTGCCTGCCTAATTACCTGCCTAACTGCTTACCTGCCTAATTAACTGTTTAATTGCCTGCCTAATTGCTTGCCTTATTAACTGCCTAATTCCCAGCTTAATTGCCTGCCTTATTGCCTGACTAATTGTTTGCCTAATTAACTGCCTAATTATCTGCCTATTTGCCTGCCTAATTAACTGCCTAATTGCCTGCCTAATTGCCTGCCTTATTAACTACCTAATTGCCTGCCTTATTGCCTGCCTAATTAAATGCCTAATTGCCTGCCTTATTAACTGCCCAATTGCCTGCGTAATTATCTGCCTAATTGCCTGCCTAATTGCCTGCCTAATTACCTGCCTAATTGCCTGCAAAATGGCCTGTCTTATTGCCTGCTTAATTGCCTGCCTAATTAACTGCCTAATAATAGCCTAATTGCCTGCATAATTAACTGCCTAATTGCCTGCCTAATTAACTGCCTTATTATCTGCCTAATTGCCTGCTTAATTGCCTGCCTAATTGCCTGCCTTATTGCCTGCCTAATTATCTGCCTAATTGCTTGCCTGAAAAATTAACTGTTTAATTGCCTGCCTAATTGCTTGCCTTATAAACTGCCCTATTTTCAGCTTAATTGCCTGCCTTATTGCCTGACTAATTGCCTGCCTAATTAAATGCCTAATTGCCTGCCTAATTAACTGCCCAATTGCCTGCCTAATTATCTGCCTAATTGCCTGCCTAATTGCCTGCCTAATTACCTGCCTAATTGCCTGCATAATGGCCTGTCTTATTGCCTGCTTAATTGCCTGCCTAATTAACTGCCTAATAATAGCTAATTGCCTGCATAATTAACTGCCTAATTGCCTGCCTAATTAACTGCCTTATTAACTGCCTAATTGCCTGCTTAATTGCCTGCCTAATTGCCTGCCTTATTGCCTGCCTAATTATCTGCCTAATCATCTGCCTATTTGCCTGTCTAATTAACTGCCTAATTGCCTACCTAATTGCTTGATTGCCTAATTGCTGGCCTAATCGCCTGCCTAATCGCCTGCCTAATTAACTGCCTAATTAACTGCCTAATTGCCTGCCTGTCTAATTACTTGCCTAATTAACTGCCTAATTGTATTCCTGCTGATTTGCCTGCCTATATAACAGCCTAATTAACAGCCTGCCTAATTGCCAGCCTAATTGACTGCCTATTGCCTTCCTAATTTACTGCCTAATTGCCTGCCTAATTGCCAGACTAATTACCTGCCAAATTGCCTGCCTGCCTAATTAACTGCTTAATTGCCTGCCTTATAACTGCCTAATAGCCTGCCTAATTGCCTGCCTAATTAACTGCCTAATTGCTTGTTTAATTGCCTTTTAATTGCCAGCCTAATTGCCTGCCTAATTAACTGCTTAATCAACTGCCTAATTTCCTGTATATTAACTTCCTAATTGCCAGCCTAATTGCCAGCCTAATTGCCTGCTTAATTGCCTACCTAATTGCCTACCTTATTGCCTGCCTTCCTGACTAATTGCCTGCCTTCCTGCCTTATTGCCTGCCTTCCTGCCTAATTGCCTGCCTAATTGACTTCATAATTGCCTGCCTTATTAACTGCCTAATTGCCTACCTTATTAACTGCCTAATTGCCTGCCTAATTGCCTGCCTAATTGCGTGCCTGATTGCCTGCCTAATTGCCTGCGTAATTACCTGCCAAATTGCCTGCTTGCCCAATTAACTGCTTAATTGCATGCCTTATTGCCTGCCTGCCTAAATGCCAGCCTGCCTAATTGCTTGCCTAATTAACTGCCTAATTGCTCCTTAATTGTCTGCTTAATTGCTTGCCTTATTGCCTGCCTAATTACCTGCCAAATGGCTTGCCTGCCTTATTAACTGCATAATTGCCTGCCTACTTGCCTGTCTAATTAATAGCCTAACCGAAAACCGAAATCCGCAAACGACAATTTGCGATTTGCGAACTGCGAACTTCAAACTGCAACTGAAACTGCGAACCACAAAACGCAATCCGCATACCATATACATTCTACCGCAAACTGTGAATTGCGAACTAATTAATTGCCTAATTGCCTGCCTTTTGCATTATTTCCTGCCTGCCTAATTGCCTGCTTAATTGCCTGCCAAATTGCATGCCTAATTGCCTGCTTAATTCTCTGCCTTACTGCCTGCCTAATTGCCTGCCTGCCTAATTGCCTGCATAATTGCCTGCCTAATTTCCTACTTAATTGCCTGCCTAATTGCCTGCCTAATTGCCTGCCTAATTGCCTGCCTAATTGCCTAATTGCAAGGCCTAATAAACTGCCTAATTAACTGTCTTATAGCCTTCCTAATTGCCTGCCTGCCTAAGTAAATTCCTGCCTAATTGCTTGCCTAATTGCTTGCTTAATTTACTGCCTAATTGCGTGCTTAATTGCCTGCCAAATTGCCTGCTTAATTGCCTACCTTATTGTCTGCCTAATTAACTGCCTAATTGCCTGCCTCATTATTTGCCTAATTACCTGCCTAATTAACTGCCTTACTGCCTGCCTTATTGCCTGCCTGCCTAATTGCCTGCTTAATTGCCTGCCTAATTGCCTGCCTAATTAACTGCCTAATTGCCTGCCTCATTATTTGCCTAATTACCTGCCTAATAAACTGTCTTATAGCCTTCTTAATTGCCTGCCTGCCTAAGTAAATTCCTGCCTAATTGCTTGCCTAATTGCTTGCCTAATTTACTGCCTAATTACCTGCCTAATTGCCTGCCTTATTTCCTGCCTAATTGACTGCCTAATTGCCTGCCGTATTGCCTGCCTAATTACCTGCCTAACTGCCTTTCTTTATTGCTTGCCTGATTGCCTGCCTAATTGCCTGCCTAATTACTTGCCTAATTGCCTACCTGCCTAATTGCCTGCCTGCCTAATTGCCTGTCTAATTGCCTGCTTAATTGCCTGTTAAATTAACTGTCTAATTACAAGGCCTAATAAATTGCCTTATTAACTGCCTTATAGCCTTCCTAATTGCCTCCCTGCCTAAGTAACTTCCTGCCTAAATGCTTGCCTTATTGCTTGCCTAATTAACTGCCTAAAATAGCCAATTTGCCTGCCTAATTATCTATCTAATAGCTTGCCTAATTAACTGCCTAATTGCCTGCCTAATTGCCTGCCTAATTAACTGCATAATTGCATGCCTAATTAACGGCCTAATTAACTGCCTTATTATCTGCCTAATTGCCTGCCTAATTGCCTGCTTATTTGCCTGCCTAATTGCCTGCCTTATTGCCTGCCATATTATCTACCTATTTGCCTGCTTATTTGCCTGCCTAATTTCCTGTCTAATTGCTTGCCTAATTATCTGCCTAATTGCCTGCCTAATTGCCTGCCTAACTGCCTGCCTAATTGCCTGCTTAATTGCCTGCCTAATTGCCTTTCTAATTAATTGCCTAATTGCCTGCCTTTTTGCCTAATTTCCTGCCTGCCTAATTGCCTGCTTTATTAACTGCCTAATTGCCTGCCTAGTTAACTGCCTGATTGATGACTATTTGATTGACTAATTGCCTGACTTATTAACTGCCTAATTAGTTGTTTATTGTTTGTCTAATTGCCAGCCTAATTGCCTGCCTAATTAACTGCCTAATTACCTGCCTAATTGCCTGCCTTATTTCCTGCCTAATTGACTGCCTAATTGCCTGCCGTATTGCCTGCCTAATTACCTGCCTAACTGCCTTTCTTTATTGCTTGCCTGATTGCCTGCCAAATTGCCTGCCTAACTATCTGCCTAATCGTCTGCTTAATTTCCTGCCTAATTTCCTGCCTAATTGCCTGCAAATTACCTGCTTAATTGCCTGCCTAATTAACTGCCTAATTAACTGCCTAATTGCCTGCCTAATTAACTGCCTAAAAATAGCCTAATTGCCTGCCTAATTATCTATCTAATAGCCTGCCTAATTAACTGCCTAATTGCCTGCCTAATTGCCTGCCTAATTAACTGCATAATTGCATGCCTAATTAACGGCCTAATTAACTGCCTTATTATCTGCCTAATTGCCTGCCTAATTGCCTGCTTATTTGCCTGCCTAATTGCCTGCCTTATTGCCTGCCATATTATCTACCTATTTGCCTGCCTAATTAACTGCTTAATTGCCTGCCTTCTTGCTTGCCTGCCTAATTGCCTGCCTGTCTAATTACTTGCCTAATTAACTGCCTAATTGTATTCCTGCCTATTCGCCTACCTTATTGCCTGTCTAAAATTCTGCCTAATAAACTGCCTAATTGCCTTCCTAATTGCCTACCTTATTGCCTGCTTAATTGCTTGCTTATTGCCTGCCTAATTACCTGCCTAATTGCTTGCCTGCCTAATTAACTGTTTAATTGCCTGCCTAATTGCTTGCCTTATTAACTGCCTAATTCCCAGCTTAATTGCCTGCCTTATTGCCTGACTAATTGTTTGCCTAATTAACTGCCTAATTATCTGCCTATTTGCCTGCCTAATTAACTGCCTAATGGCCTGCCTAATTGCCTGCCTTATTAACTGCCTAATTGCCTGCCTTATTACCTGTCTAATTAAATTCCTAATTGCCTGCCTAATTAACTGCCCAATTGCCTGCCTAATTATCTGCCTAATTGCCTGCCTAATTGCCTGCCTAATTGCCTGCCTAATTGCCTGCCTAATTACCTGCCTAATTGCCTGCATAATGGCCTGTCTTATTGCATGCTTAATTGCCTGCCTAATTAACTGCCTAATAATAGCCTAATTGCCTGCATAATTAACTGCCTAATTGCCTGCCTAATTAACTGCCTTTTTATTTGCCTAATTGCCTGCTTAATTGCCTGCCTAATTGCCTGCCTTATTGCCTGCCTAATTATCTGCCTAATTGCTTGCCTGCCTAATAAACTGTTTAATTGCCTGCCTAATTGCTTGCCTTATAAACTGCCTAATTTTCAGCTTAATTGCCTGCCTTATTGCCTGACTTATTGCCTGCCTAATTAAATGCCTAATTGCCTGCCTAATTAACTGCCCAATTGATTGCCTAATTAACTGCCTATTTGCCTGCCTAATTAACTGCCTAATTGCCTGACTTATTGCCTGCCTAATTAACTGCCTAATTGCCTGCCTAATTAACTGCCTAATAACTGCCTTACTAACTGCCTAATTGCTTGCCTGTCTAATTGCCTTTTTTAATTATCTACCTAATTGCCTGCCTTTCTGCCTATTTGCCTGCCTAATTGACTTCATAATTGCCTGTCTTATTAACTGGCTAATTGCCTTCTTAATTAACTGCCTAATTGCCTGCCTTATTGCCTGCCTAATTAACTGCCAAATTGCCTGCCTTATTAACTGCTTTATTAACTGCCTAATTGCCTGCCTTATTGCCTGCCTAATTGCCTGCCTAATTGCTTGCCTGATTAACTGCCTAATTGCCTGCCTAATTAACTGCCTAATTGCCTGCCTATTGATTTGCCTAAAATCCTGCCTAATTAACTGCGTTACTGCCTGCCTAATTGCTTGCCTGCTAATTGCCTACCTAATTGCCTGCCTTCCTGCCTAATTGCCTGCCTAATTGTAACTTATAATTGCCTGCCTTATTAACTGCTAATTGCCTGCCTAATTACCTGCCTAACTGCCTGCCTATTTGCCTGCCTGATTGCCTGCCTAATTGCCTGCCTGATAAACTGCCTAATAACCTGCCTAATAACCTACCTGCCTAATTGCCTGCCTGCCTAATTGCCTGCCTAATTGCTTGTTTAATTAACTGCCTAATTGCAAGGCCTAATAAACTGCCTAATAAACTGTCTTATAGCCTTCCTAATTGCCTGCCTGCCTAAGTAAATTCCTGCCTAATTGCCTGCTTAATTGCCTGCCTAATTGTCTGCCTAATTAATTGCCTAATTGCCTGCCTCATTATTTGCCTAATTACCTGCCTAATTTACTGCCTTACTGCCTGCCTAATTGCTTGCCTGCCTAATTGCCTACCAAACTGCCTACCTAATTGACTGCCTAATTGACTTCATAAATACATGCCTTATTAACTGCCTAATTTCCGCTATATTAACTGCCTAATTGCCTGCCTTTTTGCCTGCCTAATTAACTGCCTAATTGCCTGCCTTATTGCCTGCCTAATTAACTGCCTAATTGCCTGCCTGACTAACTGCCTATTTGCCTGCCTTATTGCTTGCATAATTGCCTGCCTGATTGCCTGCTTGCTATATTGCTTGCCTATCGAATTACCTGCTCAATTGCCTGCCTAATTGCCTGACTAATTGCCTTCCTAATTGCCTGCTTAATTGCCTGCCTTATTAACTGCCAAATTGCCTGCCTGCCTAATTAACTGCCTAATTGCCTGACTGCTTAATTGGCTGACTATCTAGTTGCGTGCCTAGTTGCCTGCCTGTTTAATTAACTGCCTAATTGCCTGCCCAAATGCCTGCCTAATTGCTGCCCAAATGCCTGCCTAATTGCCTGCCTAATTGCCTGCCTAATTTCCTGCCAAATTGCCTGCCTTATTTGCCTACCTGACTAACTGCCTATTTGTCTGCCTTATTGCTTGCCTAATTGCCTGCCTTATTGCCTGCTTGCTATATTGCCTGCCTTCCTAATTGCCTGCTTAATTGCCTGCCTTATTAACTGCCAAATTGCCTGCCTGCCTAATAAACTGCCTAATTGCCTGACTGCTTAATTGGCTGACTATCTAGTTGCGTGCCTAGTTGCCTGCCTGTTTAATTAACTGCCTAATTGCCTGCCCAAATGCCTGCCTAATTGCTGCCCAAATGCCTGCCTAATTGCCTGCCTAATTGCCTGCCTAATTTCCTGCCAAATTGCCTGCCTTATTTGCCTACCTGACTAACTGCCTATTTGTCTGCCTTATTGCTTGCCTAATTGCCTGCCTTATTGCCTGCTTGCTATATTGCCTGCCTATCTAATTGCCTGCTTAATTGCCTGCCTAATTGCCTGCCTTTTTGCCTAATTTCCTGCCTGCCTAATTGCCTGCTTAATAAACTGCCAAATTGCCTGCCTAGTTAACTGCCTAATTAACTGACTAATTGCCTGACTAATTAACTGCCTAATTGCTTGCTTAAATGCTTGTCTAATTGCCAGCCTAATTGCCTGCCTAATTAACTGCCTAATTACTTGCCTAATTGCCTACCTGCCTAATTGCCTGCTTGCCTAATTGCCTGCCTAATTGCCTGCCTAATTGCCTGCTTAATTGCCTGTTTAATTAACTGCCTAATTGCAAGGCCTAATAAACTGCCTTATTAACTGCCTTATAGCCTTCCTAATTGCCTGCTTAATTATCTGTATTATTGCCTGCCTAATTAACAGCTTAAATCCCTGCTTAAATGCCTGCCTAATTAACTGCCTAATTGCCTACCAGATTCCCTGCCTAATTGTCTGCTCAATATTTGCCTGCCTAATTGCCTGCCTAATTGACTTCATAATTGCCTGCCTTATTACTGCCTAATTGCCTGCCTTATTGCATGCCTTATTGCCTGCCTAATTGCCTGCCTAATTACCTGCCAAATTGCCTGCTTGCCCAAGTAACTGCTTAATAGCATGTTTAATTGCCTGCCTGCCTAATTGCCTGCCTGCCTAATTGCTTGCCTAATTAACTGCCTAATTGCCTCCTTAATTGCCTGCTTAATTGCTTGCCTGATTGCCTGCCTAATTACCTGCCAAATGACTTGCCTGCCTAATTAACTGCTTAATTGCCTGCCTAATTACCTGCCTGCCTTATTGCTTGCCTGCTTAATTGCCTGCCTAATTAGCTGCGTAATTGCTTGCCTAATTAACTACCTTATTGCCTGAATAATTGCTTGATTAATTATCTGTCTTATTGCCTGCCTAATTACTGCTTAATTCCCTGCTTAATTGCCTGCCTAATTAACTGCCTAATTGCCAACCAGATTGCCTGCCTAATTGTCTGCTCACTATTTGCCTGCCTAATTGATTGCCAATTGCCTGCCTAATTACCAGCCTAATTGCCTGCCTAATTACCTGCCTAATTGTCTGCCTGCCTAATTGCCTGCCTAATTGCCTGCCTAATTTCCTGCCTTATTATCTGCCTAATTAAATGCCTAATTGCCTACCTAATTGGCTGTCGAATGGCCTGCCTATTTGCCTGGCTTATTGCCTGCCTAATTAAATGCCTAATTGCCTGCCTAATTGGCTGTCTAATTACCTGCCTATTTGCCTGCCTTATTATCTGCCTAATTACCTGCCTAATTGCTTGCCTAATTGCCTGTCCAATTGCCTGTCAAATTATCTGCTTAATTGCCTGCCTAATCATCTGTCTTATGGCATGCCTTAATAACTTCTTAATTCCCTGCCTAATTGCCTGCCTAATTGCCTGCATAAATGCCTGCCTTATTGCCTCCCTAATTAACTGCCTAATTGCCTGCCTAATTATCTGCCTAATTGCCTACCTAATTTACTGCCTTACTGCCTGCTTTATTGCTTGCCTGCCTAATTGCCTACCTAATTGCCTACCTTTTTGCCTGCCTTCCTGCCTAATTGCTTGCCTTCCTGCCTAATCGCCTGCCTAATTTACTTCATTATTGCCTGCCTTATAAACTGCCTAATTGCCTACCTTATTAACTGCCTAATTGCCTGCCTTATTGCCTGCCTAATTGCCTGCCTAATTGTTTGCCTAATTGCCTGCCTAATTGCCTGCCTAATTGCCTGCCTAATTGCCTGCCTAATTGCCTGCCTAATTGCCTGCGTTATTACCTGCCAAATTGCCTGCTTAATTGCCTGCCTATTTGCCTGCCTAATTGCCTGTCTAATTGCTTGCCTAATTATCTGCCTTATTGCCTGCCTAATTGCCTGCTTAATTGCCCGCCTAATTGCCTGCCTAATTAACTGCTAAATTGCCTGACTAATTATTTGCCTAATTACCTACCTAATTAACTGCTTTACTGCCTGCCTAATTGCATGCCTGCCTAATTGCCTACCAAATTTCCTACCTAATTGCCTGGCTTCCTGCCTTATTGCCTGCCTAATTTACTTCATTAATGCCTGCCTTATTAACTGCTAATTGCCTGCCTAATTAACTGCATAATTGCCTGCCTTATTGCCTCCGTAATTGCCTGCTTAATTGCCTGCTTATTGCCTGCTTAATTGCCTGCCTAATTGCCTGCCTTATTACCTGCCAAATTGCCTGCTTGCCCAATTTACTGCTTAATTGCATGCCTAATTGCCTTGTTGCCTAATTATCTGCCTAATTGCCTGTTTAATTAACTGCCTTACTGCCTGCCTAATTGCCTGCCTAATTGCCTACCTAATTGCCTACCTAATTGGCTGCCTTCCTGCCTTATAGCCTGCCTAATTGACTTCATAATTGCCTGCCTTATTCACTGTCGTATTGCCTGCCTAATTAACTGCCACATGCTGCTTTATTGCCTGCCAAATTGCCTGCTTAATTGCCTGCCTAATTGCCTGCCTAATTGCCTGCCTAATTGCCTGCTTAATTTACCTGCCTAATTGCATGCCTAATTGCCTGCCTAATTGTTTACCTATTGCCTACCTAATTGCCTTCCTTCCTGCCTAATTGCCTGCCTAATTGACTTCATAATTGCCTGCCTTATTAACTTGCTAATTGCCTGCCTAATTGCATGCCTTATTGCCTGCTTAATTGCCTGCCTAATTACCTGCGAAATTGCCTGCTTGCCCAATTAACTGCTTAATTGCATGCCTTATTGCCTGCCTGCCTAAATGCCTGCCTGCCTAATTGCTTGCCTAATTAACTGCCTAATTGCTCCTTAATTGTCTGCTTAATTGCTTGCCTTATTGCCTGCCTAATTACCTGCCAAATGGCTTGCCTGCCTTATTAACTGCATAATTGCCTGCCTACTTGCCTGTCTAATTAATAGCCTAACCGAAAACCGAAATCCGCAAACGACAATTTGCGATTAGCGAACTGCGAACTTCAAACTGCAACTGGAACTGCGAACCGCAAAACGCAATCCGCATACCATATACATTCTACCGCAAACTGTGAATTGCGAACTAATTAATTGCCTAATTGCCTGCCTTTTGCATTATTTCCTGCCTGCCTAATTGCCTGCTTAATTGCCTGCCAAATTGCATGCCTAATTGCCTGCTTAATTCTCTGCCTTACTGCCTGCCTAATTGCCTGCCTGCCTAATTGCCTGCATAATTGCCTGCCTAATTTCCTACTTAATTGCCTGCCTAATTGCCTGCCTAATTGCCTGCCTAATTGCCTGTTTAATTAACTGCCTAATTGCAAGGCCTAATAAACTGCCTAATTAACTGTCTTATAGCCTTCCTAATTGCCTGCCTGCCTAAGTAAATTCCTGCCTAATTGCTTGCCTAATTGCTTGCTTAATTTACTGCCTAATTGCGTGCTTAATTGCCTGCCAAATTGCCTGCTTAATTGCCTACCTTATTGTCTGCCTAATTAACTGCCTAATTGCCTGCCTCATTATTTGCCTAATTACCTGCCTAATTAACTGCCTTACTGCCTGCCTTATTGCCTGCCTGCCTAATTGCCTGCTTAATTGCCTGCCTAATTAACTGCCTAATTGCCTGCCTCATTATTTGCCTAATTACCTGCCTAATAAACTGTCTTATAGCCTTCTTAATTGCCTGCCTAAGTAAATTCCTGCCTAATTGCTTGCCTAATTGCTTGCCTAATTTACTGCCTAATTGCCTGCCTTATTGCCTGCCTAATTAACTTCCTAATTGCCTGCCTGACTATCTGCCTATTTGCCTGCCTTATTGCTTGCCTAATTGCCTGCCTTACTGCCTGCTTGCTATATTGCCTGCCTATCTAATTGACTGCTTAATTGCCTGCCTAATTGCCTGCCTAATTACCTGACTAATTACCTACCTGCCTTATTGCCTGCCTCATTGCCTACCTAATTGCCTGCCTTATTAACTGCCTAATTGCCTGCCTAATTGCCTGCCTAACTGCCTGCCTAATTGCCTGCTTAATTGCCTGCCTAATTGCCTTTCTAATTAATTGCCTAATTGCCTGCCTTTTTGCCTAATTTCCTGCCTGCCTAATTGCCTGCTTTATTAACTGCCTAATTGCCTGCCTAGTTAACTGCCTGATTGATGACTATTTGATTGACTAATTGCCTGACTTATTAACTGCCTAATTAGTTGTTTATTGTTTGTCTAATTGCCAGCCTAATTGCATGCCTAATTAACTGCCTAATTACCTGCCTAATTGCCTGCCTTATTTCCTGCCTAATTAACTGCCTAATTGCCTGCCGTATTGCCTGCCTAATTACCTGCCTAACTGCCTTTCTTTATTGCTTGCCTGATTGCCTGCCTAATTGCCTGCCTAATTACTTGCCTAATTGCCTACCTGCCTAATTGCCTGCCTGCCTAATTGCATGCCTAATTGCCTGCTTAATTGCCTGTTAAATTAACAGTCTAATTACAAGGCCTAATAAACTGCCTTATTAACTGCCTTATAGCCTTCCTAATTGCCTGCCTGACTAAGTAACTTCCTGCGTAAATGCTTGCCTTATTGCTTGCCTAATTAACTGCCTAATTGCCTGCTTAATTGCCTGCCTAATTGCCTGCCTAATTGCCTGCCGAATTAGCTGCGTAATTGCTTGCCTAATTAACTGCCTTTATGCCTGCCTAATTGCCTGCTTAATAATCTGTCTTATTGCCTGACTAATTAACTGCTTAATTCCCTGCTTAATTGCCTACCTAATTAATTGCCTAATTGCCTACCAGATTGTCTGCTTAAATGTCTGCTTACTTTTTGCCTGTTTAATTGCCTGCCTAATTGCCTGCAAATTGCCTGCCTAATTACCTGCCTAATTGCCTGCCTAATTACCTGCTTAATTGCCTGCCTAATTGCCTGCCTAATTAACTTTCTAATTGCCTACCTATATAACTGCCTAATTGCCAGCCTAATTGCCAGCCAAATTGCCTGCTTAATTGCCTGCCTAATTAACTTGCTAATTGCCTGCCTAATAATCTGCCTAATTGTCTGCTTAATTTCCTGCTTTATTGCCTGCCTAATTACCTGCCTAATTGCATGCATAATGGCCTGCCCTATTGCCTGCTTAATTGCCTGCCTAATTAACTGCCTAATAATAGCCTAATTGCCTGTCTAATTATCTATCTAATAGCCTGCCTAATTCCTGCCTAATTACCTACCAAACTGCCTGCCTGCCTAATTAACTGCTTGATTGCATGCCTAATTGCCTGCCTGCCTAATTGCCTGCCTGTCTAATTACATGCTTAATTAACTGCCTAATTGTATTCCTGCCTATTTGCCTACCTAATTGCCTGCCTTAAAACCTGCCTAATAAACTGCCTAATTGCCTTCCTAATTGCCTACCTAATTGCCTGCTTAATTGATTGCCTTATTGCCTGCCTAATTACATGCCTAATTGCTTGCCTGCCTAATTACCTGTTTAATTGCCTGCCTAATTGCTTGCCTTATTAACTGCCTAATTCCCAGCTTAATTGCCTGCCTTATTGCCTGACTATTTGCTTAACTAATTAACTGCCTAATTGCCTGCCTAATTGCCTGCCTAATTAACTGCATAATTGCCTGCTTGATTAACGGCCTAATTAACTGCCTAATTAACTGCCTTATTATCTGCCTAATTGCCTGCTTAATAGCCTGATTAATTGCCTGCCTAATATCCTGCGTTATTGCCTGCCTTATTATCTGCCTATTTGCCTGCCTAATTAATTTCTTAATTGCCTGCCTTATTGCTTGCCTGCCTAATAGTCTGCTCAATTAACTGCCTAATTGCCTGCCTGATTGCCTGCATAATTAATTGCCTAATTGCCTGCCTAATTAACTGCCTAATTGCCTGCCTAATTAACTGCCTAATTAACTGCCTAATTGCCTGCCTAAATATCTGCCTAATTGGCTGCCTAATTGCCTGCCTAATTGCCTACCTAATTACCTGCCATATTATCTACTTAATTGTCTGCCTAATTGTCTGCCTAATTAACTGCCTAATTAACTGCCTTATTGCCAGCCTTATTGCCTGCTTAATTGCCTCCATAATTAACTGCCTAATTGCCTGCCCAATTAACTGCCTATTGCCTGCCTAATTATCTGCCTAATTGTTTGCCTAATTAACTGCTTAATTGCCTGCCAATTGCCTGCCTAATTGCTTGTTTAATTGCCTGTTAAATGCCAGTTTAAATGCATGTCTAATTGCCTGCCTAATTGCCTGCCTAATTACCTGCCTAATTGCCTGCCTTATTGCATGCTTAAAAGCCTAACTAATAAACTGCCTAATTGCATGCCTAATTGCCTGTCTAATTAACTGCCTAATTGCCTACCTAATTGACTGCCTAATTGCCAGCCTAATTGCCAGCAAAATTGACTGCTTAATTGCCTGC
Organism: Bacillus rossius redtenbacheri; assembly: GCF_032445375.1. Lineage (NCBI taxonomy): Eukaryota > Metazoa > Arthropoda > Insecta > Phasmatodea > Bacillidae > Bacillus > Bacillus rossius. The sequence continues at coordinate 45,440 of NW_026962331.1, forward strand.
CTAAAAAACTGCCTAATTGCCTGCCTAACTATCTGCCTAATTGTCTGCTTAATTTCCTACCTAATTGCCTGCCTTATTACCTGCCTAATTGCCTGCCTAATTAACTGCCTAATTAACTGCCTAATTGCCTGCCTAATTAACTGCCTAAAATAGCCAATTTGCCTGCCTAATTATCTATCTAATAGCTTGCCTAATAACCTGCTTAATTGCCTGCCTAATTGCCTGCCTAATTAACTGCATAATTGCCTGCCTGATTAACGGCCTAATTAACTGCCTAATTAACTGCCTTATTATCTGCCTAATTGCCTGCCAAATTGTCTGCTTATTTGCCTGCCTAATTGCCTGCCTTATTGCCTGCCTTATTATCTGCCTATTTGCCTGCCTAATTAACTGCTTAATTGCCTGCCGTCTTGCTTGCCTGCCTAATTGCCTGCCTGTCTAATTACTTGCCTAATTAACTGCCTAATTGTATTCCTGCCTATTCGCCTACCTTATTGCCTGCCAAAAATTCTGCCTAATAAACTGCCTAATTGCCTTCCTAATTGCCTACCTAATTGCCTGCTTAATTGCTTGCTTATTGCCTGCCTAATTACCTGCCTAACTGCTTACCTGCCTAATTAACTGTTTAATTGCCTGCCTAATTGCTTGCCTTATTAACTGCCTAATTCCCAGCTTAATTGCCTGCCTTATTGCCTGACTAATTGTTTGCCTAATTAACTGCCTAATTATCTGCCTATTTGCCTGCCTAATTAACTGCCTAATTGCCTGCCTAATTGCCTGCCTTATTAACTGCCTAAATGCCTGCCTTATTGCCTGCCTAATTAAATGCCTAATTGCCTGCCTTATTAACTGCCCAATTGCCTGCCTAATTATCTGCCTAATTGCCTGCCTAATTGCCTGCCTAATTACCTGCCTAATTGCCTGCAAAATGGCCTGTCTTATTGCCTGCTTAATTGCCTGCCTAATTAACTGCCTAATAATAGCCTAATTGCCTGCATAATTAACTGCCTAATTGCCTGCCTAATTAACTGCCTTATTATCTGCCTAATTGCCTGCTTAATTGCCTGCCTAATTGCCTGCCTTATTGCCTGCCTAATTATCTGCCTAATTGCTTGCCTGAAAAATTAACTGTTTAATTGCCTGCCTAATTGCTTGCCTTATAAACTGCCCTATTTTCAGCTTAATTGCCTGCCTTATTGCCTGACTAATTGCCTGCCTAATTAAATGCCTAATTGCCTGCCTAATTAACTGCCCAATTGCCTGCCTAATTATCTGCCTAATTGCCTGCCTAATTGCCTGCCTAATTACCTGCCTAATTGCCTGCATAATGGCCTGTCTTATTGCCTGCTTAATTGTCTGCCTAATTAACTGCCTAATAATAGCCTAATTGCCTGCATAATTAACTGCCTAATTGCCTGCCTAATTAACTGCCTTATTAACTGCCTAATTGCCTGCTTAATTGCCTGCCTAATTGCCTGCCTTATTGCCTGCCTAATTATCTGCCTAATCATCTGCCTATTTGCCTGTCTAATTAACTGCCTAATTGCCTACCTAATTGCTTGATTGCCTAATTGCTGGCCTAATCGCCTGCCTTATTGCCTGCCTAATTATCTGCCTAATCATCTGCCTATTTGCCTGTCTAATTAACTGCCTAATTGCCTACCTAATTGCTTGATTGCCTAATTGCTGGCCTAATCGCCTGCCTAATCGCCTGCCTAATTGCCTGCCTAATTAACTGCCTTATTGCTTGTTTAATTGCCTTTTAATTGCCAGCCTAATTGCCTGCCTAATTAACTGCTTAATCAACTGCCTAATTTCCTGTATATTAACTTCCTAATTGCCAGCCTAATTGCCAGCCTAATTGCCTGCTTAATTGCCTACCTAATTGCCTACCTTATTGCCTGCCTTCCTGCCTAATTGCCTGCCTTCCTGCCTTATTGCCTGCCTTCCTGCCTAATTGCCTGCCTAATTGACTTCATAATTGCCTGCCTTATTAACTGCCTAATTGCCTACCTTATTAACTGCCTAATTGCCTGCCTAATTGCCTGCCTAATTGCGTGCCTGATTGCCTGCCTAATTGCCTGCGTAATTACCTGCCAAATTGCCTGCTTGCCCAATTAACTGCTTAATTGCATGCCTTATTGCCTGCCTGCCTAAATGCCTGCCTGCCTAATTGCTTGCCTAATTAACTGCCTAATTGCTCCTTAATTGTCTGCTTAATTGCTTGCCTTATTGCCTGCCTAATTACCTGCCAAATGGCTTGCCTGCCTTATTATATGCATAATTGCCTGCCTACTTGCCTGTCTAATTAATAGCCTAACCGAAAACCGAAATCCGCAAACGACAATTTGCGATTTGCGAACTGCGAACTTCAAACTGCAACTGAAACTGCGAACCGCAAAACGCAATCCGCATACCATATACATTCTACCGCAAACTGTGAATTGCGAACTAATTAATTGCCTAATTGCCTGCCTTTTGCATTATTTCCTGCCTGCCTAATTGCCTGCTTAATTGCCTGCCAAATTGCATGCCTAATTGCCTGCTTAATTCTCTGCCTTACTGCCTGCCTAATTGCCTGCCTGCCTAATTGCCTGCATAATTGCCTGCCTAATTTCCTACTTAATTGCCTGCCTAATTGCCTGCCTAATTGCCTGCCTAATTGCCTGTTTAATTAACTGCCTAATTGCAAGGCCTAATAAACTGCCTAATTAACTGTCTTATAGCCTTCCTAATTGCCTGCCTGCCTAAGTAAATTCCTGCCTAATTGCTTGCCTAATTGCTTGCTTAATTTACTGCCTAATTGCGTGCTTAATTGCCTGCCAAATTGCCTGCTTAATTGCCTACCTTATTGTCTGCCTAATTAACTGCCTAATTGCCTGCCTCATTATATGCCTAATTACCTGCCTAATTAACTGCCTTACTGCCTGCCTTATTGCCTGCCTGCCTAATTGCCTGCTTAATTGCCTGCCTAATTGCCTGCCTAATTAACTGCCTAATTGCCTGCCTCATTATTTGCCTAATTACCTGCCTAATAAACTGTCTTATAGCCTTATTAATTGCCTGCCTGCCTAAGTAAATTCCTGCCTAATTGCTTGCCTGATTGCTTGCCTAATTTACTGCCTAATTGCCTGCCTTATTGCCTGCCTAATTAACTTCCTAATTGCCTGCCTGACTAACTGCCTATTTGCCTGCCTTATTGCTTGCCTAATTGCCTGCCTTACTGCCTGCTTGCTATATTGCCTGCCTATCTAATTGACTGCTTAATTGCCTGCCTAATTGCCTGCCTAATTGCCTGACTAATTACCTACCTGCCTTATTGCCTGCCTCATTGCCTACCTAATTGCCTGCCTTATTAACTGCCTAATTGCCTGCCTAATTGCCTGCCTAACTGCCTGCCTAATTGCCTGCTTAATTGCCTGCCTAATTGCCTTTCTAATTAATTGCCTAATTGCCTGCCTTTTTGCCTAATTTCCTGCCTGCCTAATTGCCTGCTTTATTAACTGCCTAATTGCCTGCCTAGTTAACTGCCTGATTGATGACTATTTGATTGACTAATTGCCTGACTTATTAACTGCCTAATTAGTTGTTTATTGTTTGTCTAATTGCCAGCCTAATTGCCTGCCTAATTAACTGCCTAATTACCTGCCTAATTGCCTGCCTTATTTCCTGCCTAATTGACTGCCTAATTGCCTGCCGTATTGCCTGCCTAATTACCTGCCTAACTGCCTTTCTTTATTGCTTGCCTGATTGCCTGCCTAATTGCCTGCCTAATTACTTGCCTAATTGCCTACCTGCCTAATTGCCTGCTTGCCTAATTGCCTGTCTAATTGCCTGCTTAATTGCCTGTTAAATTAACTGTCTAATTACAAGGCCTAATAAATTGCCTTATTAACTGCCTTATAGCCTTCCTAATTGCCTGCCTGCCTAAGTAACTTCCTGCCTAAATGCTTGCCTTATTGCTTGCCTAATTAACTGCCTAAAATAGCCAATTTGCCTGCCTAATTATCTATCTAATAGCTTGCCTAATTAACTGCCTAATTGCCTGCCTAATTGCCTGCCTAATTAACTGCATAATTGCATGACTAATTAACGGCCTAATTAACTGCCTTATTATCTGCCTAATTGCCTGCCTAATTGCCTGCTTATTCGCCTGCCTAATTGCCTGCCTTATTGCCTGCCATATTATCTACCTATTTGCCTGCTTATTTGCCTGCCTAATTTCCTGTCTAATTGCTTGCCTAATTATCTGCCTAATTGCCTGCCTAATTGCCTGCCTAACTGCCTGCCTAATTGCCTGCTTAATTGCCTGCCTAATTGCCTTTCTAATTAATTGCCTAATTGCCTGCCTTTTTGCCTAATTTCCTGCCTGCCTAATTGCCTGCTTTATTAACTGCCTAATTGCCTGCCTAGTTAACTGCCTGATTGATGACTATTTGATTGACTAATTGCCTGACTTATTAACTGCCTAATTAGTTGTTTATTGTTTGTCTAATTGCCAGCCTAATTGCCTGCCTAATTAACTGCCTAATTACCTGCCTAATTGCCTGCCTTATTTCCTGCCTAATTGACTGCCTAATTGCCTGCCGTATTGCCTGCCTAATTACCTGCCTAACTGCCTTTCTTTATTGCTTGCCTGATTGCCTGCCAAATTGCCTGCCTAACTATCTGCCTAATCGTCTGCTTAATTTCCTGCCTAATTTCCTGCCTAATTGCCTGCTAATTACCTGCTTAATTGCCTGCCTAATTAACTGCCTAATTAACTGCCTAATTGCCTGCCTAATTAACTGCCTAAAAATAGCCTAATTGCCTGCCTAATTATCTATCTAATAGCCTGCCTAATTAACTGCCTAATTGCCTGCCTAATTGCCTGCCTAATTAACTGCATAATTGCATGCCTAATTAACGGCCTAATTAACTGCCTTATTATCTGCCTAATTGCCTGCCTAATTGCCTGCTTATTTGCCTGCCTAATTGCCTGCCTTATTGCCTGCCATATTATCTACCTATTTGCCTGCCTAATTAACTGCTTAATTGCCTGCCTTCTTGCTTGCCTGCCTAATTGCCTGCCTGTCTAATTACTTGCCTAATTAACTGCCTAATTGTATTCCTGCCTATTCGCCTACCTTATTGCCTGTCTAAAATTCTGCCTAATAAACTGCCTAATTGCCTTCCTAATTGCCTACCTTATTGCCTGCCTAATTACTTGCTTATTGCCTGCCAAATTACCTGCCTAATTGCTTGCCTGCCTAATTAAATGTTTAATTGCCTGCCTAATTGCTTGCCTTATTAACTGCCTAATTCCCAGCTTAATTGCCTGCCTTATTGCCTGACTAATTGTTTGCCTAATTAACTGCCTAATTATCTGCCTATTTGCCTGCCTAATTAACTGCCTAATGGCCTGCCTAATTGCCTGCCTTATTAACTGCCTAATTGCCTGCCTTATTGCCTGCCTAATTAAATTCCTAATTGCCTGCCTAATTAAATGCCCAATTGCCTGCCTAATTATCTGCCTAATTGCCTGCCTAATTGCCTGCCTAATTGCCTGCCTAATTGCCTGCCTAATTACCTGCCTAATTGCCTGCATAATGGCCTGTCTTATTGCATGCTTAATTGCCTGCCTAATTAACTGCCTAATAATAGCCTAATTGCCTGCATATTTAACTGCCTAATTGCCTGCCTAATTAACTGCCTTTTTATTTGCCTAATTGCCTGCTTAATTGCCTGCCTAATTGCCTGCCTTATTGCCTGCCTAATTATCTGCCTAATTGCTTGCCTGCCTAATAAACTGTTTAATTGCCTGCCTAATTGCTTGCCTTATAAACTGCCTAATTTTCAGCTTAATTGCCTGCCTTATTGCCTGACTTATTGCCTGCCTAATTAAATGCCTAATTGCCTGCCTAATTAACTGCCCAATTGATTGCCTAATTATCTGCCTAATTGCCTGCCTAATTGCCTGCCTAATTACCTGCTTAATTGCCTGCATAATGGCCTGTCTTATTGCCTGCACAATTGCCAGCCTAATTAACTGCCTAATAATAGCCTAATTGCCTGCATAATTAACTGCCTGATCGCCTGCCTAATTAACTGCCTTATTATCTGCCTAATTGCCTGCTTTATTGCCTGCCTAATTGCCTGCCTTATTGCCTGCCTAATTATATGCCTAATTGCTTGTCTGCCTAATTAACTGATTAATTGCCTGCCTAATTGCTTGCCTTATAAACTGCCTAATTTTCAGCTTAATTGCCTGCCTTATTGCCTGACTAATTGCCTGCCTAATAAAATGCCTAATTGACTGCCTAATTAACTGCCCAATTTCCTGCCTTATTATCTGCCTAATTGCCTGCCTTATTATCTGCCTAATTGCCTGCCTAATATTCTATCTAATAGCCTGCCTAATAGCCTGCCTAATTACCTACCAAATTGCCTGCCTAATTAACTGCTAAATTGCTTGCCTAATTGCCTGCCTGCCTAATTGCCTGCCTGTCTAATTACTTGCCTAATTAACTGCCTAATTGTATTCCTGCCTATTCGCCTACCTTATTGCCTGCCTAAAATTCTGCCTATTAAACTGCCTAATTGCCTTCCTAATTGCCTACCTAATTGCCTGCTTAATTACTTGCCATATTGCCTGCCTAATTACCTGCCTAATTGCTTGCCTGCTTAATAACTGTTTAATTGCCTGCCTTATTGCTTGCCTTATAAACTGCCTTATTTTCAGCTTAATTGCCTGCCTTATTGCCTGACTAATTGCTTGCCTAATTAACTGCCTAATTGCCTGCCTAATTAACTGCATAATTGCCTGCTTGATTAACGGCCTAATTATCTGCCTAATTAACTGCCTTATTATCTGCCTAATTGCCTACCTAATTGCCTGATTAATTGCCTATCTTATTGCCTGCCTTCCTGCGTATTTGCCTGCCTATTTGACTTAATAATTGCCTGCCTAATTAACTGCCAAATTGCCTGCCTTATTAACTGCTTTATTAACTGTCTAATTGCCTGCCTTTTAGCCTGCCTAATAGCCTGCCTAATTGCCTGCCCAATTTAATGCCTAATTGCTTGAATGCCTAATTGCTTGCCTGCCTAATTGCTTGCCATATTGCCTGCCTAATAATCTGCCTAATTGTCTGCTTAATTTCCTGCTTTATTGCCTGCCTAATTACCTGCCTAATTGCATGCATAATGGCCTGCCCTATTGCCTGCTTAATTGCCTGCCTAATTAACTGCCTAATAATAGCCTAATTGCCTGTCTAATTATCTATCTAATAGCCTGCCTAATTCCTGCCTAATTACCTACCAAACTGCCTGCCTGCCTAATTAACTGCTTGATTGCATGCCTAATTGCCTGCCTGCCTAATTGCCTGCCTGTCTAATTACTTGCTTAATTAACTGCCTAATTGTATTCCTGCCTATTTGCCTACCTAATTGCCTGCCTTAAAACCTGCCTAATAAACTGCCTAATTGCCTTCCTAATTGCCTACCTAATTGCCTGCTTAATTGATTGCCTTATTGCCTGCCAAATTACATGCCTAATTGCTTGCCTGCCTAATTACCTGTTTAATTGCCTGCCTAATTGCTTGCCTTATTAACTGCCTAATTCCCAGCTTAATTGCCTGCCTTATTGCCTGACTATTTGCTTAACTAATTAACTGCCTAATTGCCTGCCTAATTGCCTGCCTAATTAACTGCATAATTGCCTGCTTGATTAACGGCCTAATTAACTGCCTAATTAACTGCCTTATTATCTGCCTAATTGCCTGCTTAATAGCCTGATTAATTGCCTGCCTAATATCCTGCGTTATTGCCTGCCTTATTATCTGCCTATTTGCCTGCCTAATTAATTTCTTAATTGCCTGCCTTATTGCTTGCCTGCCTAATAGTCTGCTCAATTAACTGCCTAATTGCCTGCCTAATTGCCTGCATAATTAATTGCCTAATTGCCTGCCTAATTAACTGCCTAATTGCCTGCCTAATTAACTGCCTAATTAACTGCCTAATTGCCTGCCTAAATATCTGCCTAATTGGCTGCCTAATTGCCTGCCTAATTGCCTGCCTAATTACCTGCCTAATTACCTGCTTAATTTCCTGCCTAATTAACTGCCTAATTGCCTGCCTATATAACTGCATATTGCCTGCCTAATTATCTGCCTAATTGCCTGCCTAATTAACTGCTTAATTGCCTGCCTAATTGCCTGCCTTATTGCCTGCCTAATTATCTGCCTATTTGCCCGTCTAATTAACTGCCTAATTGCACTCCTAATTGCTTGAATGCCTAATTGTCTGCCTAATCGCGTGCCTAATCGCCTGCCTATTTAACTGCCTAATTAACTGCCTAATTGCCTGCCTAATTGCCAGCCTAATTTACTGCTTATTGCCTTCCTAATTTACTGCCTAATTGCCTGCCTAATTAACTGCATAATAGCCTGCCTATTAAACGGCCTAATTAACTGCCTTATTATCTGCCTAATTGCCTGCCTAATTGCCTGCCTAATTGCCTGCCTTATTGCCTGCCTAATTATCTGCCTATTTGCCTGCCTAATTAACTGCTTAATTTCCTCCCTTATTGCTTGCCTGTCTAATTGCCTGACTAATTGTCTGCCTAATTAACTGCCTAATTGCCTGCCTTATTGCCTGCCTAATTGCCTGCCTAATTAAATGCCTAATTGCCTGCCTAATTAACTGCCCAATTGCCTGCCTAATTATTTGCCTAATTGCCTGCCTAATTGCCTGCCTAATTGCCTGCTTTATTGTCTGTCTAATTGCCTGCCTAATTGCCTGCCTAATTGCCTAAATTATAACTGCCTAATAGCCTGCCTAATTAACTGCTTAATTGCCTGCTTAATTAACTGCCTAATTAACTGCCTAATTGCCTGCCTAATTGTATGCCTAATTGTACACCTGCATATTAGCCTGCCTAATTGCCTGCCTAAAAGTCTGCCTAATTGCCTGCCTAATTAACTGCCTAATTGCCTGCCTAATTTACTGCTTAATTGCCTGCTTAATTGCATGCCTTTTTACCTGCCTAATTGCCTGCCTAATTAACTGCCTAATTGCCTGCCTAATTAACTGCCTAATAACTGCCTTACTAACTGCCTAATTGCTTGCCTGTCTAATTGCCTTTTTTAATTATCTACCTAATTGCCTGCCTTTCTGCCTATTTGCCTGCCTAATTGACTTCATAATTGCCTGTCTTATTAACTGGCTAATTGCCTTCTTAATTAACTGCCTAATTGCCTGCCTTATTGCCTGCCTAATTAACTGCCAAATTGCCTGCCTTATTAACTGCTTTATTAACTGCCTAATTGCCTGCCTTATTGCCTGCCTAATTGCCTGCCTAATTGCTTGCCTGATTAACTGCCTAATTGCCTGCCTAATTAACTGCCTAATTGCCTGCCTATTGATTTGCCTAAAATCCTGCCTAATTAACTGCGTTACTGCCTGCCTAATTGCTTGCCTGCTAATTGCCTACCTAATTGCCTGCCTTCCTGCCTAATTGCCTGCCTAATTGTCACTTAAAATTGCCTGTCTTATTAACTGCTAATTGCCTGCCTAATTACCTGCCTAACTGCCTGCCTATATGCCTGCCTGATTGCCTGCCTAATTGCCTGCCTGATAAACTGCCTAATAACCTGCCTAATAACCTACCTGCCTAATCGCCTGCCTGCCTAATTGCCTGCCTAATTGCCTGCTTAATTGCCTGCCTAATTGCCTGCCTAATTAACTGCCTAATTGCCTGCCTCATTATTTGCCTAATTACCTGCCTAATTTACTGCCTTACTGCCTGCCTAATTGCTTGCCTGCCTAATTGCCTACCAAACTGCCTACCTAATTGACTGCCTAATTGACTTCATAAATACATGCCTTATTAACTGCCTAATTTCCGCTATATTAACTGCTTAATTGCCTGCCTTTTTGCCTGCCTAATTAACTGCCTAATTGCCTGCCTTATTGCCTGCCTAATTAACTGCCTAATTGCCTGCCTGACTAACTGCCTATTTGCCTGCCTTATTGCTTGCATAATTGCCTGTCTGATTGCCTGCTTGCTATATTGCTTGCCTATCGAATTACCTGCTCAATTGCCTGCCTAATTGCCTGACTAATTGCCTTCCTAATTGCCTGCTTAATTGCCTGCCTTATTAACAGCCAAATTGCCTGCCTGCCTAATTAACTGCCTAATTGCCTGACTGCTTAATTGGCTGACTATCTAGTTGCGTGCCTAGTTGCCTGCCTGTTTAATTAACTGCCTAATTGCCTGCCCAAATGCCTGCCTAATTGCTGCCCAAATGCCTGCCTAATTGCCTGCCTAATTGCCTGCCTAATTTCCTGCCAAATTGCCTGCCTTATTTGCCTACCTGACTAACTGCCTATTTGTCTGCCTTATTGCTTGCCTAATTGCCTGCCTTATTGCCTGCTTGCTATATTGCCTGCCTATCTAATTGCCTGCTTAATTGCCTGCCTAATTGCCTGCCTTTTTGCCTAATTTCCTGCCTGCCTAATTGCCTGCTTAATAAACTGCCAAATTGCCTGCCTAGTTAACTGCCTAATTAACTGACTAATTGCCTGACTAATTTACTGCCTAATTGCTTGCTTAAATGCTTGTCTAATTGCCAGCCTAATTGCCTGCCTAATTAACTGCCTAATTATTTGCCTAATTGCCTGCCTTATTTCCTGCCTAATTAACTGCCTAATTGCCTGCCTTATTGCCTGCCTAATTACCTGCCTAACTGCCTGCCTAATTGGTTGCCTGATTGCCGTCCAAATTGCCTGCCTAATTAACTGCCTAATTACTTGCCTAATTGCCTACCTGCCTAATTGCCTGCTTGCCTAATTGCCTGCCTAATTGCCTGCCTAATTGCCTGCTTAATTGCCTGTTTAATTAACTGCCTAATTGCAAGGCCTAATAAACTGCCTTATTAACTGCCTTATAGCCTTCCTAATTGCCTGCTTAATGATCTGTATTATTGCCTGCCTAATTAACAGCTTAAATCCCTGCTTAAATGCCTGCCTAATTAACTGCCTAATTGCCTACCAGATTCCCTGCCTAATTGTCTGCTCAATATTTGCCTGCCTAATTGCCTGCCTAATTGACTTCATAATTGCCTGCCTTATTACTGCCTAATTGCCTGCCTTATTGCATGCCTTATTGCCTGCCTAATTGCCTGCCTAATTACCTGCCAAATTGCCTGCTTGCCCAAGTAACTGCTTAATAGCATGTTTAATTGCCTGCCTGCCTAATTGCCTGCCTGCCTAATTGCTTGCCTAATTAACTGCCTAATTGCCTCCTTAATTGCCTGCTTAATTACTTGCCTGATTGCCTGCCTAATTACCTGCCAAATGACTTGCCTGCCTAATTAACTGCTTAATTGCCTGCCTAATTACCTGCCTGCCTTATTGCTTGCCTGCTTAATTGCCTGCCTAATTAGCTGCGTAATTGCTTGCCTAATTAACTACCTTATTGCCTGAATAATTGCTTGATTAATTATCTGTCTTATTGCCTGCCTAATTACTGCTTAATTCCCTGCTTAATTGCCTGCCTAATTAACTGCCTAATTGCCAACCAGACTGCCTGCCTAATTGTCTGCTCACTATTTGCCTGCCTAATTGCCTGCCAATTGCCTGCCTAATTACCAGCCTAATTGCCTGCCTAATTACCTGCCTAATTGTCTGCCTGCCTAATTGCCTGCCTAATTGCCTGCCTAATTTCCTGCCTTATTATCTGCCTAATTAAATGCCTAATTGCCTACCTAATTTGCTGTCGAATGGCCTGCCTATTTGCCTGGCTTATTGCCTGCCTAATTAAATGCCTAATTGCCTGCCTAATTGGCTGTCTAATTACCTGCCTATTTGCCTGCCTTTTTGCCTGCTTAATTACCTGCCTAATTGCCTGCCTAATTGCCTGCCTAATTAACTGCATAATTGCTTGCCTAATCAACTACCTTATTGTCTGCCTAATTGCCTGCCTAATCATCTGTCTTATTGCATGCCTAATTAACTGCTTAATTCCTTGCCTAAGTGCCTGCTTAATTTCCTGCCTAATTGCCTGTTTAATTACCTGCCTAATTGCCTGCCTAATTGTCTGCCTGCCTAATTGCCTGCCTAATTATCTGCCTAATTTAATGCCTAATTGCCTGCCTAATTGGCTGTCTAATATCCTGCCTATTTGCCTGCCTTATTGCCTGCCTTATTGCCTGCTGAATTACCTGCTAATTGCTTGCCTAATTGCCTGCCTAATTGCCTGCCTAAATACCTCCCAGATTGCCTGCTTGCCTAATGAACTGGTTAATAGCCTTCCTAATTGCCTGCCTGCCTAATTAACTGCACAATAGCCTGCCTTATTAGGGGCCTAATTAACTGCCTAATTGCCTGCCTAATTAACTGCTTAATTGCCTGCCTAATTAACTGCCTAATTGCCTGCCTAATTGCTTGCCTGCCTAATTGCCTGCCTAATTAAGTGTCTAATTGCCTGCCTAATTATCTGCCTAATTGCCTAACTAATTAACTGCCTAATTGCCTGCCTAAATGCCTGCTTAATTGCCTGCCTAATTAACTTCCTAATTGCCTACCTGATTAACTGCCCAATTAACTGCCTAATTGCCTGCCTTATTATCTGCCTAATTACCTGCCTAATTGCTTGCCTAATTGCCTGTCCAATTGCCTGTCAAATTATCTGCTTAATTGCCTGCCTAATCATCTGTCTTATGGCATGCCTAAATAACTTCTTAATTCCCTGCCTAATTGCCTGCCTAATTGCCTGCATAAATGCCTGCCTTATTGCCTCCCTAATTAACTGCCTAATTGCCTGCCTAATTATCTGCCTAATTGCCTACCTAATTTACTGCCTTACTGCCTGCTTTATTGCTTGCCTGCCTAATTGCCTACCTAATTGCCTACCTTTTTGCCTGCCTTCCTGCCTAATTGCTTGCCTTCCTGCCTAATCGCCTGCCTAATTTACTTCATTATTGCCTGCCTTATAAACTGCCTAATTGCCTACCTTATTAACTGCCTAATTGCCTGCCTTATTTCCTGCCTAATTGCCTGCCTAATTGTTTGCCTAATTGCCTGCCTAATTGCCTGCCTAATTGCCTGCCTAATTGCCTGCCTAATTGCCTGCGTAATTACCTGCCAAATTGCCTGCTTAATTGCCTGCCTATTTGCCTGCCTAATTGCCTGTCTAATTGCTTGCCTAATTATCTGCCTTATTGCCTGCTTAATTGGCTGCTTAATTGCCCGCCTAATTGCCTGCCTAATTAACTGCTAAATTGCCTGACTAATTATTTGCCTAATTACCTACCTAATTAACTGCTTTACTGCCTGCCTAATTGCTTGCCTGCCTAATTGCCTACCAAATTTCCTACCTAATTGCCTGCCTTCCTGCCTTATTGCCTGCCTAATTTACTTCATTAATGCCTGCCTTATTAACTGCTAATTGCCTGCCTAATTAACTGCATAATTGCCTGCCTTATTGCCTCCGTAATTGCCTGCTTAATTGCCTGCTTATTGCCTGCTTAATTGCCTGCCTAATTGCCTGCCTTATTACCTGCCAAATTGCCTGCTTGCCCAATTTACTGCTTAATTGCATGCCTAATTGCCTTGTTGCCTAATTATCTGCCTAATTGCCTGTTTAATTAACTGCCTTACTGCCTGCCTAATTGCCTGCCTGCCTAATTGCCTACCTAATTGCCTACCTAATTGGCTGCCTTCCTGCCTGATAGCCTGCCTAATTGACTTCATAATTGCCTGCCTTATTCACTGTCGTATTGCCTGCCTAATTAACTGCCACATGCTGCTTTATTGCCTGCCTAATTGCCTGCTTAATTGCCTGCCTAATTACCTGCCTAATTGCCTGCCTAATTGCCTGCTTAATATACCTGCCTAATTGCCTGCCTAATTGCCTGCCTAATTGTTTACCTATTGCCTACCTAATTGCCTTCCTTCCTGCCTAATTGCCTGCCTAATTGACTTCATAATTGCCTGCCTTATTAACTTGCTAATTGCCTGCCTAATTGCATGCCTTATTGCCTGCTTAATTGCCTGCCTAATTACCTGCGAAATTGCCTGCTTGCCCAATTAACTGCTTAATTGCATGCCTTATTGCCTGCCTGCCTAAATGCCTGCCTGCCTAATTGCTTGCCTAATTAACTGCCTAATTGCTCCTTAATTGTCTGCTTAATTGCTTGCCTTATTGCCTGCCTAATTACCTGCCAAATGGCTTGCCTGCCTTATTAACTGCATAATTGCCTGCCTACTTGCCTGTCTAATTAATAGCCTAACCGAAAACCGAAATCCGCAAACGACAATTTGCGATTTGCGAATTGCGAACTTCAAACTGCAACTGAAACTGCGAACCGCAAAACGCAATCCGCATACCATATACATTCTACCGCAAACTGTGAATTGCGAACTAATTAATTGCCTAATTGCCTGCCTTTTGCATTATTTCCTGCCTGCCTAATTGCCTGCTTAATTGCCTGCCAAATTGCATGCCTAATTGCCTGCTTAATTCTCTGCCTTACTGCCTGCCTAATTGCCTGCCTGCCTAATTGCCTGCATAATTGCCTGCCTAATTTCCTACTTAATTGCCTGCCTAATTGCCTGCCTAATTGCCTGTTTAATTAACTGCCTAATTGCAAGGCCTAATAAACTGCCTAATTAACTGTCTTAAAGCCTTCCTAATTGCCTGCCTGCCTAAGTAAATTCCTGCCTAATTGCTTGCCTAATTGCTTGCTTAATTTACTGCCTAATTGCGTGCTTAATTGCCTGCCAAATTGCCTGCTTAATTGCCTACCTTATTGTCTGCCTAATTAACTGCCTAATTGCCTGCCTCATTATTTGCCTAATTACCTGCCTAATTAACTGCCTTACTGCCTGCCTTATTGCCTGCCTGCCTAATTGCCTGCTTAATTGCCTGCCTAATTGCCTGCCTAATTAACTGCCTAATTACCTGCCTAATTAACTGTGTAAAACCTTCTTAATTGCCTGCCTGCCTAAGTAAATTCCTGCCTAATTGCTTGCCTAATTGCTTGCCTAATTTACTGCCTAATTGCCTGCCTTATTGCCTGCCTAATTAACTTCCTAATTGCCTGCCTGACTAACTGCCTATTTGCCTGCCTTATTGCTTGCCTAATTGCCTGCCTTACTGCCTGCTTGCTATATTGCCTGCCTATCTAATTGACTGCTTAATTGCCTGCCTAATTGCCTGCCTAATTGCCTGACTAATTACCTACCTGCCTTATTGCCTGCCTCATTGCCTACCTAATTGCCTGCCTTATTAACTGCCTAATTGCCTGCCTAATTGCCTGCCTAACTGCCTGCCTAATTGCCTGCTTAATTGCCTGCCTAATTGCCTTTCTAATTAATTGCCTAATTGCCTGCCTTTTTGCCTAATTTCCTGCCTGCCTAATTGCCTGCTTTATTAACTGCCTAATTGCCTGCCTAGTTAACTGCCTGATTGATGACTATTTGATTGACTAATTGCCTGACTTATTAACTGCCTAATTAGTTGTTTATTGTTTGTCTAATTGCCAGCCTAATTGCCTGCCTAATTAACTGCCTAATTACCTGCCTAATTGCCTGCCTTATTTCCTGCCTAATTAACTGCTTAATTGCCTGCCGTATTGCCTGCCTAATTACCTGCCTAACTGCATTTCTTTATTGCTTGCCTGATTGCCTGCCTAATTGCCTGCCTAATTACTTGCCTAATTGCCTACCTGCCTAATTGCCTGCCTGCCTAATTGCCTGCCTAATTGCCTGCTTAATTGCCTGTTAAATTAACTGTCTAATTACAAGGCCTAATAAACTGCCTTATTAACTGCCTTATAGCCTTCCTAATTGCCTGCCTGCCTAAGTAACTTCCTGCGTAAATGCTTGCCTTATTGCTTGCCTAATTAACTGCCTAATTGCCTGCTTAATTGCCTGCCTAATTGCCTGCCTAATTGCCTGCCGAATTAGCTGCGTAATTGCTTGCCTAATTAACTGCCTTTATGCCTGCCTAATTGCCTGCTTAATAATCTGTCTTATTGCCTGACTAATTAACTGCTTAATTCCCTGCTTAATTGCCTACCTAATTAATTGCCTAATTGCCTACCAGATTGTCTGCCTAAATGTCTGCTTACTTTTTGCCTGTTTAATTGCCTGCCTAATTGCCTGCAAATTGCCTGCCTAATTACCTGCCTAATTGCCTGCCTAATTACCTGCTTAATTGCCTGCCTAATTGCCTGCCTAATTAACTTTCTAATTGCCTACCTATATAACTGCCTAATTGCCAGCCTAATTGCCAGCCAAATTGCCTGCTTAATTGCCTGCCTAATTAACTTGCTAATTGCCTGCCTAATAATCTGCCTAATTGTCTTTCCTAATTTCCTGCTTTATTGCCTGCCTAATTACCTGCCTAATTGCATGCATAATGGCCTGCCCTATTGCCTGCTTAATTGCCTGCCTAATTAACTGCCTAATAATAGCCTAATTGCCTGTCTAATTATCTATCTAATAGCCTGCCTAATTCCTGCCTAATTAACTGCCTAATTGCCTGCCTAAATATCTGCCTAATTGGCTGCCTTATTGCCTGCCTAATTGCCTACCTAATTACCTGCCAAATTATCTGCTTAATTGTCTGCCTAATTGTCTGCCTAATTAACTGCCTAATTAACTGCCTTATTGCCATTCTTATTGCCTGCTTAATTGCCTACATAATTAACTGCCTAATTGCCTGCCCAATTAACTGCCTATTGCCTGCCTAATTATCTGCCTAATTGTTTGCCTAATTAACTGCTTAATTGCCTGCCAATTGCCTGCCTAATTGCTTGTTTAATTGCCTGTTAAATGCCAGTTTAAATGCATGTCTAATTGCCTGCCTAATTGCCTGCCTAATTACCTGCCTAATTGCCTGCCTTATTGCATGCTTAAAAGCCTAACTAATAAACTGCCTAATTGCATGCCTAATTGCCTGTCTAATTAACTGCCTAATTGTCTACCTAATTGACTGCCTAATTGCCAGCCTAATTGCCAGCAAAATTGCCTGCTTAATTGCCTGCCTAAAAAACTGCCTAATTGCCTGCCTAACTATCTGCCTAATTGTCTGCTTAATTTCCTGCCTAATTGCCTGCCTTATTACCTGCCTAATTGCCTGCCTAATTAACTGCCTAATTAACTGCCTAATTGCCTGCCTAATTAACTGCCTAAAATAGCCAATTTGCCTGCCTAATTATCTATCTAATAGCTTGCCTAATTAACTGCTTAATTGCCTGCCTAATTGCCTGCCTAATTAACTGCATAATTGCCTGCCTGATTAACGGCCTAATTAACTGCCTAATTAACTGCCTTATTATCTGCCTAATTGCCTGCCTAATTGCCTGCTTATTTGCCTGCCTAATTGCCTGCCTTATTGCCTGCCTTATTATCTGCCTATTTGCCTGCCTAATTAACTGCTTAATTGCCTGCCGTCTTGCTTGCCTGCCTAATTGCCTGCCTGTCTAATTACTTGCCTAATTAACTGCCTAATTGTATTCCTGCCTATTCGCCTACCTTATTGCCTGCCTAAAATTCTGCCTAATAAACTGCCTAATTGCCTTCCTAATTGCCTACCTAATTGCCTGCTTAATTGCTTGCTTATTGCCTGCCTAATTACCTGCCTAACTGCTTACCTGCCTAATTAACTGTTTAATTGCCTGCCTAATTGCTTGCCTTATTAACTGCCTAATTCCCAGCTTAATTGCCTGCCTTATTGCCTGACTAATTGTTTGCCTAATTAACTGCCTAATTATCTGCCTATTTGCCTGCCTAATTAACTGCCTAATTGCCTGCCTAATTGCCTGCCTAATTGCCTGCATAATGGCCTGTCTTATTGCCTGCTTAATTGCCTGCCTAATTAACTGCCTAATAATAGCCTAATTGCCTGCATAATTAACTGCCTAATTGCCTGCCTAATTAACTGCCTTATTAACTGCCTAATTGCCTGCTTAATTGCCTGCCTAATTGCCTGCCTTATTGCCTGCCTAATTATCTGCCTAATCATCTGCCTATTTGCCTGTCTAATTAACTGCCTAATTGCCTACCTAATTGCTTGATTGCCTAATTGCTGGCCTAATCGCCTGCCTAATCGCCTGCCTAATTAACTGCCTAATTAACTGCCTAATTGCCTGCCTGTTAAATTACTTGCCTAATTATCTGCCTAATTGTATTCCTGCTGATTTTCCTGCCTATATAACAGCCTAATTAACAGCCTGCCTAATTGCCAGCCTAATTGACTGCCTATTGCCTTCCTAATTTACTGCCTAATTGCCTGCCTAATTGCCAGCCTAATTACCTGCCAAATTGCCTGCCTGCCTAATTAACTGCTTAAATGCCTGCCTTATAACTGCCTAATAGCCTGCCTAATTGCCTGCCTAATTAACTGCCTAATTGCTTGTTTAATTGCCTTTTAATTGCCAGCCTAATTGCCTGCCTAATTGCCTGCCTAATTAACTGCTTAATCAACTGCCTAATTTCCTGTATATTAACTTCCTAATTGCCAGCCTAATTGCCAGCCTAATTGCCTGCTTAATTGCCTACCTAATTGCCTACCTTATTGCCTGCCTTCCTGCCTAATTGCCTGCCTTCCTGCCTTATTGCCTGCCTTCCTGCCTAATTGCCTGCCTAATTGACTTCATAATTGCCTGCCTTATTAACTGCCTAATTGCCTACCTTATTAACTGCCTAATTGCCTGCCTAATTGCCTGCCTAATTGCGTGCCTGATTGCCTGCCTAATTGCCTGCGTAATTACCTGCCAAATTGCCTGCTTATTTGCCTGCCTAATTTCCTGTCTAATTGCTTGCCTAATTATCTGCCTTATTGCCTGCCTAATTGCCTTCCTAATTGCCTATCTTATTGCCTGCCTTCCTGCGTATTTGCCTGCCTATTTGACTTAATAATTGCCTGCCTAATTAACTGCCAAATTGCCTGCCTTATTAACTGCTTTATTAACTGCCTAATTTCCTGACTTTTAGCCTGCCTAATAGCCTGCCTAATTGCCTGCCTAATTTAATGCCTAATTGCTTGAATGCCTAATTGCTTGTCTGCCTAATTGCTTGCCATATTGCCTGCCTAATTACCTGCCTAATTGCTTGCCTGCCTAATTAACTGTTTAATTGCCTGCCTAATTGCTTGGCTTATAAACTGCCTTATTTTCAGCTTAATTGCCTGCCTAATTACATGCCCAATTGCCTGCCTAATTAGCTGCCTAATTGCCAGCCTAATTAACTGCCTAATTGCCTGCCTAATTAACTGCCTAATTGCCTGCCTAATTGCATGCCTACCTAATTGCCTGCCTAATTAAGTGCCTAATTGCCTTCCTAATTAACTGCCTAATTGCCTAACTAATTAACTGCCTAATTGCCTGCTTAATTGCCTGCCAAATTAACTACAATATTGCCTGCCTTATTTACTGCCTAATTAACTGCGTAATTGCCTGCTTAATTAACTGCCTATTTCCTGCCTTATTGCCTAGCTAATTCCCTCCGAATTAACTGCCTAATTGCCTGCCTAATCATCTGTCTTCTTGCATGCCTAATTAACTGCTTAATTCCCTGCCTAGTTGCCTGCATAATTGCCTGCCTAATTGCCTCCCTAATTAACTGCGTAATTGCCTGCCTAATTATCTGCTTAATTGCCTACATAATTAACTGCCTGACTGCCTGCTTTATTGCTTTCCTGCTTAATTGCCTACCTAATTGCCTACCTTATTGCCTGCCTTCCTGCCTAATTGCCTGCCTTCCTGCCTAATTGCCTGCCTAATTGACTTCATAATTGCCTGCCTTATTAACTGCCTAATTGCCTGCCTTATTAACTGCTTTATTAACTGCCTAATTGCCTGCCTTATAGCCTGCCTAATAGCCTGCCTAATAGCCTGCCTAATTTAATGCCTAATTGCTTGAATGCCTAATTGCTTGCCTGCCTAATTGCCTGCCTTATTGCCTGCCTAATTAACTGCCAAATTGCCTGCCTTATTAACTGCTTTATTAACTGCCTAATTGCCTGCCTTATTGCCTGCCTAATTGCCTGCCTAATTGCTTGCCTGATTAACTGCCTAATTGCCTGCCTAATTAACTGCCTAATTGCCTGCCTATTGATTTGCCTAAAATCCTGCCTAATTAACTGCGTTACTGCCTGCCTAATTGCTTGCCTGCTAATTGCCTACCTAATTGCCTGCCTTCCTGCCTAATTGCCTGCCTAATTGTCACTTATAATTGCCTGCCTTATTAACTGCTAATTGCCTGCCTAATTACCTGCCTAACTGCCTGCCTATTTGCCTGCCTGATTGCTTGCCTAATTGCCTGCCTGATAAACTGCCTAATAACCTGCCTAATAACCTACCTGCCTAATTGCCTGCCTGCCTAATTGCCTGCCTAATTGCCTGTTTAATTAACTGCCTAATTGCAAGGCCTAATAAACTGCCTAATTAACTGTCTTATAGCCTTCCTAATTGCCTGCCTGCCTAAGTAAATTCCTGCCTAATTGCCTGCTTAATTGCCTGCCTAATTGCCTGCCTAATTAACTGCCTAATTGCCTGCCTCATTATTTGCCTAATTACCTGCCTAATTTACTGCCTTACTGCCTGCCTAATTGCTTGCCTGCCTAATTGCCTACCAAACTGCCTACCTAATTGACTGCCTAATTGACTTCATAAATACATGCCTTATTAACTGCCTAATTTCCGCTATATTAACTGCCTAATTGCCTGCCTTTTTGCCTGCCTAATTAACTGCCTAATTGCCTGCCTTATTGCCTGCCTAATTAACTGCCTAATTGCCTGCCTGACTAACTGCCTATTTGCCTGCCTTATTGCTTGCATAATTGCCTGCCTGATTGCCTGCTTGCTATATTGCTTGCCTATCGAATTACCTGCTCAATTGCCTGCCTAATTGCCTGACTAATTGCCTTCCTAATTGCCTGCTTAATTGCCTGCCTTATTAACTGCCAAATTGCCTGCCTGCCTAATTAACTGCCTAATTGCCTGACTGCTTAATTGGCTGACTATCTAGTTGCGTGCCTAGTTGCCTGCCTGTTTAATTAACTGCCTAATTGCCTGCCCAAATGCCTGCCTAATTGCTGCCCAAATGCCTGCCTAATTGCCTGCCTAATTGCCTGCCTAATTTCCTGCCAAATTGCCTGCCTTATTTGCCTACCTGACTAACTGCCTATTTGTCTGCCTTATTGCTTGCCTAATTGCCTGCCTTATTGCCTGCTTGCTATATTGCCTGCCTATCTAATTACCTGCTTAATTGCCTGCCTAATTGCCTGCCTTTTTGCCTAATTTCCTGCCTGCCTAATTGCCTGCTTAATAAACTGCCAAATTGCCTGCCTAGTTAACTGCCTAATTAACTGACTAATTGCCTGACTAATTAACTGCCTAATTGCTTGCTTAAATGCTTGTCTAATTGCCAGCCTAATTGCCTGCCTAATTAACTGCCTAATTAACTGCCTAATTGCCTGCCTTATTGCCTGCCTAATTACCTGCCTAACTGCCTGCCTAATTGGTTGCCTGATTGCCGTCCAAATTGCCTGCCTAATTAACTGCCTAATTACTTGCCTAATTGCCTACCTGCCTAATTGCCTGCTTGCCTAATTGCCTGCCTAATTGCCTGCCTAATTGCCTGCTTAATTGCCTGTTTAATTAACTGCCTAATTGCAAGGCCTAATAAACTGCCTTATTAACTGCCTTATAGCCTTCCTAATTGCCTGCTTAATTATCTGTATTATTGCCTGCCTAATTAACAGCTTAAATCCCTGCTTAATTGCCTGCCTAATTAACTGCCTAATTGCCTACCAGATTGCCTGCCTAATTGTCTGCTCAATATTTGCCTGCCTAATTGCCTGCCTAATTGACTTCATAATTGCCTGCCTTATTACTGCCTAATTGCCTGCCTTATTGATGCCTTATTGCCTGCCTAATTGCCTGCCTAATTACCTGCCAAATTGCCTGCTTGCCCAAGTAACTGCTTAATAGCATGTTTAATTGCCTGCCTAATTGCCTGCCTGCCTAATTGCTTGACTAATTAACTGCCTAATTGCCTCCTTAATTGCCTGCTTAATTGCTTGCCTGATTGCCTGCCTAATTACCTGCCAAATGACTTGCCTGCCTAATTAACTGCTTAATTGCCTGCCTAATTACCTGACTGCCTTATTGCTTGCCTGCTTAATTGCCTGCCTAATTAGCTGCGTAATTGCTTGCCTAATTAACTACCTTATTGCCTGAATAATTGCTTGATTAATTATCTGTCTTATTGCCTGCCTAATTACTGCTTAATTCCCTGCTTAATTGCCTGCCTAATTAACTGCCTAATTGCCAACCAGATTGCCTGCCTAATTTTCTGCTCACTATTTGCCTGCCTAATTGCCTGCCAATTGCCTGCCTAATTACCAGCCTAATTGCCTGCCTAATTACCTGCCTAATTGTCTGCCTGCCTAATTGCCTGCCTAATTTCCTGCCTTATTATCTGCCTAATTAAATGCCTAATTGCCTACCTCATTGGCTGTCGAATGGCCTGCCTATTTGCCTGGCTTATTGCCTGCCTAATTAAATGCCTAATTGCCTGCCTAATTGGCTGTCTAATTACCTGCCTATTTGCCTGCCTTATTGCCTGCTTAATTACCTGCCTAATTGCCTGCCTAATTGCCTGCCTAATTAACTGCATAATTGCTTGCCTAATCAACTACCTTATTCTCTGCCCAATTGCCTGCCTAATCATCTGTCTTATTGCATGCCTAATTAACTGCTTAATTCCTTGCCTAAGTGCCTGCTTAATTTCCTGCCTAATTGCCTGTTTAATTACCTGCCTAATTGCCTGCCTAATTGTCTGCCTGCCTAATTGCCTGCCTAATTATCTGCCTAATTTAATGCCTAATTGCCTGCCTAATTGGCTGTCTAATATCCTGCCTATTTGCCTGCCTTATTGCCTGCCTTATTGCCTGCTGAATTACCTGCTAATTGCTTGCCTAATTGCCTGCCTAATTGCCTGCCTAAATACCTCCCAGATTGCCTGCTTGCCTAATGAACTGGTTAATAGCCTGCCTAATTGCCTGCCTGCCTAATTAAATGCACAATAGCCTGCCTTATTAGGGGCCTAATTAACTGCCTAATTGCCTGCCTAATTAACTGCTTAATTGCCTGCCTAATTAACTGCCTAATTGCCTGCCTAATTGCTTGCCTGCCTAATTGCCTGCCTAATTAAGTGTCTAATTGCCTGCCTAATTATCTGCCTAATTGCCTAACTAATTAACTGCCTAATTGCCTGCCTAAATGCCTGCTTAATTGCCTGCCTAATTAACTTCCTAATTGCCTACCTGATTAACTGCCTAATTAACTGCCTAATTGCCTGCCTTATTATCTGCCTAATTACCTGCCTAATTGCTTGCCTAATTGCCTGTCCAATTGCCTGTCAAATTATCTGCTTAATTGCCTGCCTAATCATCTGTCTTATGGCATGCCTAAATAACTTCTTAATTCCCTGCCTAATTGCCTGCCTAATTGCCTGCATAAATGCCTGCCTTATTGCCTCCCTAATTAACTGCCTAATTGCCTGCCTAATTATCTGCCTAATTGCCTACCTAATTTACTGTCTTACTGCCTGCTTTATTGCTTGCCTGCCTATTTGCCTACCTAATTGCCTACCTTTTTGCCTGCCTTCCTGCCTAATTGCTTGCCTTCCTGCCTAATCGCCTGCCTAATTTACTTCATTATTGCCTGCCTTATAAACTGCCTAATTGCCTACCTTATTAACTGCCTAATTGCCTGCCTTATTGCCTGCCTAATTGCCTGCCTAATTGTTTGCCTAATTGCCTGCCTAATTGCCAGCCTAATTGCCTGCCTAATTGCCTGCCTAATTGCCTGCCTAATTGCCTGCGTTATTACCTGCCAAATTGCCTGCTTAATTGCCTGCCTATTTGCCTGCCTAATTGCCTGTCTAATTGCTTGCCTAATTATCTGCCTTATTGCCTGCCCTATTGCCTGCTTAATTGCCCGCCTAATTGCCTGCCTAATTAACTGCTAAATTGCCTGACTAATTATTTGCCTAATTACCTACCTAATTAACTGCTTTACTGCCTGCCTAATTGCTTGCCTGCCTAATTGCCTACCAAATTTCCTACCTAATTGCCTGCCTTCCTGCCTTATTGCCTGCCTAATTTACTTCATTAATGCCTGCCTTATTAACTGCTAATTGCCTGCCTAATTAACTGCATAATTGCCTGCCTTATTGCCTCCGTAATTGCCTGCTTAATGGCCTGCTTATTGCCTGGTTAATTGCCTGCCTAATTGCCTGCCTTATTACCTGCCAAATTGCCTGCTTGCCCAATTTACTGCTTAATTGCATGCCTAATTGCCTTGTTGCCTAATTATCTGCCTAATTGCCTGTTTAATTAACTGCCTTACTGCCTGCCTAATTGCTTGCCTGCCTAATTGCCTACCTAATTGCCTACCTAATTGGCTGCCTTCCTGCCTTATAGCCTGCCTAATTGACTTCATAATTGCCTGCCTTATTCACTGTCGTATTGCCTGCCTAATTAACTGCCACATGCTGCTTTATTGCCTGCCTAATTGCCTGCTTAATTGCCTGCCTAATTACCTGCCTAATTGCCTGCCTAATTGCCTGCTTAATTTACCTGCCTAATTGCCTGCCTAATTGCCTGCCTAATTGTTTACCTATTGCCTAACTAATTGCCTTCCTTCCTGCCTAATTGCCTGCCTTATTGACTTCATAATTGCCTGCCTTATTAACTTGCTAATTGCCTGCCTAATTGTATGCCTTATTGCCTGCTTAATTGCCTGCCTAATTACCTGCGAAATTGCCTGCTTGCCCAATTAACTGCTTAATTGCATGCCTTATTGCCTGCCTGCCTAAATGCCTGCCTGCCTAATTGCTTGCCTAATTAACTGCCTAATTGCTCCTTAATTGTCTGCTTAATTGCTTGCCTTATTGCCTGCCTAATTACCTGCCAAATGGCTTGCCTGCCTTATTAACTGCATAATTGCCTGCCTACTTGCCTGTCTAATTAATAGCCTAACCGAAAACCGAAATCCGCAAACGACAATTTGCGATTTGCGAACTGCGAACTTCAAACTGCAACTGAAACTGCGAACCGCAAAACGCAATCCGCATACCATATACATTCTACCGCAAACTGTGAATTGCGAACTAATTAATTGCCTAATTGCCTGCCTTTTGCATTATTTCCTGCCTGCCTAATTGCCTGCTTAATTGCCTGCCAAATTGCATGCCTAATTGCCTGCTTAATTCTCTGCCTTACTGCCTGCCTAATTGCCTGCCTGCCTAATTGCCTGCATAATTGCCTGCCTAATTTCCTACTTAATTGCCTGCCTAATTGCCTGCCTAATTGCCTGCCTAATTGCCTGTTTAATTAACTGCCTAATTGCAAGGCCTAATAAACTGCCTAATTAACTGTCTTATAGCCTTCCTAATTGCCTGCCTGCCTAAGTAAATTCCTGCCTAATTGCTTGCCTAATTGCTTGCTTAATTTACTGCCTAATTGCGTGCTTAATTGCCTGCCAAATTGCCTGCTTAATTGCCTACCTTATTGTCTGCCTAATTAACTGCCTAATTGCCTGCCTCATTATTTGCCTAATTACCTGCCTAATTAACTGCCTTACTGCCTGCCTTATTGCCTGCCTGCCTAATTGCCTGCTTAATTGCCTGCCTAATTGCCTGCCTAATTAACTGCCTAATTGCCTGCCTCATTATTTGCCTAATTAACTGCCTAATTGCCTACCAGATTGCCTGCCTAATTGTCTGCTCAATATTTGCCTGCCTAATTGCCTGCCTAATTGACTTCATAATTGCCTGCCTTATTACTGCCTAATTGCCTGCCTTATTGCATGCCTTATTGCCTGCCTAATTGCCTGCCTAATTACCTGCCAAATTGCCTGCTTGCCCAAGTAACTGCTTAATAGCATGTTTAATTGCCTGCCTGCCTAATTGCCTGCCTGCCTAATTGCCTGCCTAATTAACTGCCTAATTGCCTCCTTAATTGCCTGCTTAATTGCTTGCCTGATTGCCTGCCTAATTACCTGCCAAATGACTTGCCTGCCTAATTAACTGCTTAATTGCCTGCCTAATTACCTGCCTGCCTTATTGCTTGCCTGCTTAATTGCCTGCCTAATTAGCTGCGTAATTGCTTGCCTAATTAACTACCTTATTGCCTGAATAATTGCTTGATTAATTATCTGTCTTATTGCCTGCCTAATTACTGCTTAATTCCCTGCTTAATTGCCTGCCTAATTAACTGCCTAATTGCCAACCAGATTGCCTGCCTAATTGTCTGCTCACTATTTGCCTGCCTAATTGCCTGCCAATTGCCTGCCTAATTACCAGCCTAATTGCCTGCCTAATTACCTGCCTAATTGTCTGCCTGCCTAATTGCCTGCCTAATTTCCTGCCTTATTATCTGCCTAATTAAATGCCTAATTGCCTACCTAATTGGCTGTCGAATGGCCTGCCTATTTGCCTGGCTTATTGCCTGCCTAATTAAATGCCTAATTGCCTGCCTAATTGGCTGTCTAATTACCTGCCTATTTGCCTGCCTTATTGCCTGCTTAATTACCTGCCTAATTGCCTGCCTAATTAACTGCATAATTGCTTGCCTAATCAACTACCTTATTGTCTGCCTAATTGCCTGCCTAATCATCTGTCTTATTGCATGCCTAATTAACTGCTTAATTCCTTGCCTAAGTGCCTGCTTAATTTCCTGCCTAATTGCCTGTTTAATTACCTGCCTAATTGCCTGCCTAATTGTCTGCCTGCCTAATTGCCTGCCTAATTATCTGCCTAATTTAATGCCTAATTGCCTGCCTAATTGGCTGTCTAATATCCTGCCTATTTGCCTGCCTTATTGCCTGCCTTATTGCCTGCTGAATTACCTGCTAATTGCTTGCCTAATTGCCTGCCTAATTGCCTGCCTAAATACCTCCCAGATTGCCTGCTTGCCTAATGAACTGGTTAATAGCCTTCCTAATTGCCTGCCTGCCTAATTAACTGCACAATAGCCTGCCTTATTAGGGGCCTAATTAACTGCCTAATTGCCTGCCTAATTAACTGCTTAATTGCCTGCCTAATTAACTGCCTAATTGCCTGCCTAATTGCTTGCCTGCCTAATTGCCTGCCTAATTAAGTGTCTAATTGCCTGCCTAATTATCTGCCTAATTGCCTAACTAATTAACTGCCTAATTGCCTGCCTAAATGCCTGCTTAATTGCCTGCCTAATTAACTTCCTAATTGCCTACCGGATTAACTGCCTAATTACCTGCCTAATTGCCTGCATAAATGCCTGCCTTATTGCCTCCCTAATTAACTGCCTAATTGCCTGCCTAATTATCTGCCTAATTGCCTACCTAATTTACTGCCTTACTGCCTGCTTTATTGCTTGCCTGCCTAATTGCCTACCTAATTGCCTACCTTTTTGCCTGCCTTCCTGCCTAATTGCTTGCCTTCCTGCCTAATCGCCTGCCTAATTTACTTCATTATTGCCTGCCTTATAAACTGCCTAATTGCCTACCTTATTAACTGCCTAATTGCCTGCCTTATTGCCTGCCTAATTGTTTGCCTAATTGCCTGCCTAATTGCCTGCCTAATTGCCTGCCTAATTGCCTGCCTAATTGCCTGCCTAATTGCCTGCCTAATTGCCTGCCTTATTACCTGCCAAATTGCCTGCTTAATTGCCTGCCTATTTGCCTGCCTAATTATCTGCCTAATTGCTTGCCTGAAAAATTAACTGTTTAATTGCCTGCCTAATTGCTTGCCTTATAAACTGCCCTATTTTCAGCTTAATTGCCTGCCTTATTGCCTGACTAATTGCCTGCCTAATTAAATGCCTAATTGCCTGCCTAATTAACTGCCCAATTGCCTGCCTAATTATCTGCCTAATTGCCTGCCTAATTGCCTGCCTAATTACCTGCCTAATTGCCTGCATAATGGCCTGTCTTATTGCCTGCTTAATTGTCTGCCTAATTAACTGCCTAATAATAGCCTAATTGCCTGCATAATTAACTGCCTAATTGCCTGCCTAATTAACTGCCTTATTAACTGCCTAATTGCCTGCTTAATTGCCTGCCTAATTGCCTGCCTTATTGCCTGCCTAATTATCTGCCTAATCATCTGCCTATTTGCCTGTCTAATTAACTGCCTAATTGCCTACCTAATTGCTTGATTGCCTAATTGCTGGCCTAATCGCCTGCCTAATCGCCTGCCTAATTAACTGCCTAATTAACTGCCTAATGCCTGCCTGTCTAATTACTTGCCTAATTAACTGCCTAATTGTATTCCTGCTGATTTGCCTGCCTATATAACAGCCTAATTAACAGCCTGCCTAATTGCCAGCCTAATTGACTGCCTATTGCCTTCCTAATTTACTGCCTAATTGCCTGCCTAATTGCCAGCCTAATTACCTGCCAAATTGCCTGCCTGCCTAATTAACTGCTTAATTGCCTGCCTTCTAACTGCCTAATAGCCTGCCTAATTGCCTGCCTAATTAACTGCCTTATTGCTTGTTTAATTGCCTTTTAATTGCCAGCCTAATTGCCTGCCTAATTAACTGCTTAATCAACTGCCTAATTTCCTGTATATTAACTTCCTAATTTCCAGCCTAATTGCCAGCCTAATTGCCTGCTTAATTGCCTACCTAATTGCCTACCTTATTGCCTGCCTTCCTGCCTAATTGCCTGCCTTCCTGCCTTATTGCCTGCCTTCCTGCCTAATTGCCTGCCTAATTGACTTCATATTGCCTGCCTTATTAACTGCCTAATTGCCTACCTTTTTAACTGCCTAATTGCCTGCCTAATTGCCTGCCTAATTGCGTGCCTGATTGCCTGCCTAATTGCCTGCGTAATTACCTGCCAAATTGCCTGCTTGCCCAATTAACTGCTTAATTGCATGCCTTATTGCCTGCCTGCCTAAATGCCTGCCTGCCTAATTGCTTGCCTAATTAACTGCCTAATTGCTCCTTAATTGTCTGCTTAATTGCTTGCCTTATTGCCTGCCTAATTACCTGCCAAATGGCTTGCCTGCCTTATTATATGCATAATTGCCTGCCTACTTGCCTGTCTAATTAATAGCCTAACCGAAAACCGAAATCCGCAAACGACAATTTGCGATTTGCGAACTGCGAACTTCAAACTGCAACTGAAACTGCGAACCGCAAAACGCAATCCGCATACCATATACATTCTACCGCAAACTGTGAATTGCGAACTAATTAATTGCCTAATTGCCTGCCTTTTGCATTATTTCCTGCCTGCCTAATTGCCTGCTTAATTGCCTGCCAAATTGCATGCCTAATTGCCTGCTTAATTCTCTGCCTTACTGCCTGCCTAATTGCCTGCCTGCCTAATTGCCTGCATAATTGCCTGCCTAATTTCCTACTTAATTGCCTGCCTAATTGCCTGCCTAATTGCCTGCCTAATTGCCTGTTTAATTAACTGCCTAATTGCAAGGCCTAATAAACTGCCTAATTAACTGTCTTATAGCCTTCCTAATTGCCTGCCTGCCTAAGTAAATTCCTGCCTAATTGCTTGCCTAATTGCTTGCTTAATTTACTGCCTAATTGCGTGCTTAATTGCCTGCCAAATTGCCTGCTTAATTGCCTACCTTATTGTCTGCCTAATTAACTGCCTAATTGCCTGCCTCATTATATGCCTAATTACCTGCCTAATTAACTGCCTTACTGCCTGCCTTATTGCCTGCCTGCCTAATTGCCTGCTTATTGCCTGCCTAATTGCCTGCCTAATTAACTGCCTAATTGCCTGCCTCATTATTTGCCTAATTACCTGCCTAATAAACTGTCTTATAGCCTTATTAATTGCCTGCCTGCCTAAGGTAAATTCCTGCCTAATTGCTTGCCTAATTGCTTGCCTAATTTACTGCCTAATGCCTGCCTTATTGCCTGCCTAATTAACTTCCTAATTGCCTGCCTGACTAACTGCCTATTTGCCTGCCTTATTGCTTGCCTAATTGCCTGCCTTACTGCCTGCTTGCTATATTGCCTGCCTATCTAATTGACTGCTTAATTGCCTGCCTAATTGCCTGCCTAATTGCCTGACTAATTACCTACCTGCCTTATTGCCTGCCTCATTGCCTACCTAATTGCCTGCCTTATTAACTGCCTAATTGCCTGCCTAATTGCCTGCCTAACTGCCTGCCTAATTGCCTGCTTAATTGCCTGCCTAATTGCCTTTCTAATTAATTGCCTAATTGCCTGCCTTTTTGCCTAATTTCCTGCCTGCCTAATTGCCTGCTTTATTAACTGCCTAATTGCCTGCCTAGTTAACTGCCTGATTGATGACTATTTGATTGACTAATTGCCTGACTTATTAACTGCCTAATTAGTTGTTTATTGTTTGTCTAATTGCCAGCCTAATTGCCTGCCTAATTAACTGCCTAATTACCTGCCCTAATTGCCTGCCTTATTTCCTGCCTAATTAACTGCCTAATTGCCTGCCGTATTGCCTGCCTAATTACCTGCCTAACTGCCTTTCTTTATTGCTTGCCTGATTGCCTGCCTAATTGCCTGCCTAATTACTTGCCTAATTGCCTACCTGCCTAATTGCCTGCCTGCCTAATTGCCTGCCTAATTGCCTGCTTAATTGCCTGTTAAATTAACTGTCTAATTACAAGGCCTAATAAACTGCCTTATTAACTGCCCTTATAGCCTTCCTAATTGCCTGCCTGCCTAAGTAACTTCCTGCGTAAATGCTTGCCTTATTGCTTGCCTAATTAACTGCCTAATTGCCTGCTTAATTGCCTGCCTAATTGCCTGCCTAATTGCCTGCCGAATTAGCTGCGTAATTGCTTGCCTAATTAACTGCCTTTATGCCTGCCTAATTGCCTGCTTAATAATCTGTCTTATTGCCTGCCTAATTAACTGCTTAATTCCCTGCTTAATTGCCTACCTAATTAATTGCCTAATTGCCTACCAGATTG